>NW_007578031.1:245976-262905 GCF_000690725.1 Stegastes partitus
TAATAAAGGTGGTGAGGACTGCTTCGAGGTGGACCGTCGCTCCGGTGACATCAGGACCACCGGGCGACCTCTGACCCCGAGCAAAGAGTACCGGCTGCGGGTGCAGGCGGTGGACGGACTCGGTCGCAAAGGCCCAGCAGCCACCGTGTCGATCCTCGCCGGCTTCCGACCGCCGCAGTTCACCAACTCCACCTACAGCCTGAACGTCCTGGAGAACACGCCTGTTGGCCAACCGTGAGTCCTCACAGCAGTCAGAGAGTTTATGTGTAGTTTAGGTGGTGCTCGGATCTGATAGGGAAAGACTGTCTAGCTCTGCGATGTTCGCTGATGTGCCACCTGCCTAATATGCTGTTCACGTGAAAACAGCTCACTCCCACTGATGTATGGATACTTAAAAACCTCTTCAGGATGTGTCCCCAACATGTTAGCAGCAGATCTTTCAAGTTGCGAGTCGCTGCAGGTCAGGCTTTCACATCTCCTAACACCCTGTCTCCGGTTCGCCGTTTGTGAGATGCTTCGGGCCAGTCGTCTGCCGTAACCGTTTAGTCTGTGTCAGAGTTACTCAGGTCTTGTCATGTGATGCAGGACTGACCAGCGTTTAAGAAAACTGAAGGGCTGAAATTTGAAAGATGTTAATTTTGTGTAAATGGTTTCATAATTTCACCCAGAAGCACTGCAGAAATGTGTGACTAAATAGAAAGTCTATAAAGTATTCCACTGTTTAGACAGGAGGTTTAGTTTAGATAAATGACTGTGATCGGCCCTTAGTTGCATAAACTGTTGAAGACAGTAGTGGGTTTCTTATTTACACAGCGCTGCCGCTTCTCGCTACACTTTTGGACGTTGACATGGAAACACCAACGAGCAAAATATGATGTTGTAGTCTTCAACCAGGACAGAGCTTCTGGTTTTTGATAAATCACTATCTTTTCCAATCTTTGTTAGACCTTAAATATACAGTCGTGACTCGTTAATCCGACCCTTAACAATCCTAAACCTTGCTGTCCAACAGGTTTTTAGGAAAAACGAACAGAACCCATTAAAAACAGCCTTAACATACCGACAGCCTTGGATTCTGACTCTGACATGACATTTTATGTCACCAATCAGGATAACAGATTATCTGACTGAACAATCCCACAGATTGGCTACGTTCACACTGCAGGACTTAATGCTCAATTTGGATTTTTTTGTGAAACCAAATTTTTTTTTTGTGAGTTCGTTCACATTTCCAGTTAAATGCGACTTGTATGTGATCTGCTGTGTGAACTTCATACGACCCAAAAGTGTCCCGCATGTGCAGAAGAGGACACGACGACGTCACACGCAGCGAGCGTGCTCAGTGTTTATGGAAGTAAACATGGATGGCGGCGGCGGGGGAGTGGCACCACCACCGATAGTGGAAATAGAACTGTAGCCGCTTTCCTTAACTGGCATCAGCAGCCAAGTACTGCCTGTGCGTTCCGGCCACTTTCACCCCATCAGAGCGCTCCAACAGGGTGGAAGTGTCCCCCCAACCGCTCCGAATATTTGGATATTCATCATTAACTGGGCCTGAATATCCAGAGACCAGAAAGTGGTATTCAGACCAGCCCTACTAGTTATTATAACAACTATGAACAATAATTACCAACAAATGAGCCTTCCAGCATCAAGCCCTTCTCGTATCTCGACCTCCGTCTTGACAATCCGACAGCCTTGCTATCCAACATAAAAGAAGGTTTATTGTAATGACTGTATTAACCTTTTGCACGTATTAAACTGAACAACTTTTGCATCAAATGTGCTAAAATGCCATCACTGAATATGGTACAAGGTTTTGCAGATTTCTTCAGTATCCTTGTTAGGACTGGGCAGTGTGTTTTACAGGATCAATATATTTTCACACAAAAGATAAGATGGAATAACATGTTTATATTGATAGTTTGATGCTGCGTTACAAAATCTGTTTCTTCCATTAGCCATGCCAGTGTTTGCATCTCTTCTTTCCCACACAAACCCGTCGCCACTCTACCTCTCCGTATACTCGGCTCTCAAAGTTCGAAGTTTACACCAACTTACCGTCACACTTGCACGTGTGATAACAGCTGACAAAGCATTGGTTTGTGAAAAAGGCACTGCACTTAAATGAGCCGTACACTGTTCATGCCTCCATAGATGCTCTGCAGAGATTCATGTACAGTATTTTACAGAAGATTTGTTAGACTGTGTTGTTTCTGCACGGCATCAGGGCATGAATAGTTTTGTTCATGCCCATATTTTGTGTAGAATTATGTCGCTAATGGGGTTATATATACAGCGGTATTAGCAGTACTTGTAATATTACATCTGCTGTTATGAGTGTGAGTGGTGTTTATTAACACAAGTGTCTGTTTGTGTCTCTGTCCTCCATATTTACAGAAACATCATTTACATTCCACTGCCTCAGAAACTGAGTGTGGAAATGGTATTTGTGCGTATGCGCGTGTGTGTGTGTGCGTGTGTGCGTGTGTGTGTGCGTGTGTGTGTGTGTGTGTGTGTCGCCACGGCCTGCTCCTTTGCTTTGCATGTCATGTGATGCATGAAAAGATGAGCCCTGTAGAGCGAGACAAAAGAAACGAAGAAGGGGAGGTTGAGGGACGAGGAGAGAGTTGGAGGGGCGATATAAGAAGGGAGGAGGGGGGGAGAGAAAGAGAGGGAGGAGGAGGAGGAGGAGGAGGATGGAGGGATGATGAGGAGAAGGATGGAGGGGGGGGGGGAGGATGGATGAAGAGGACCCAGATGTATGACTGTGGCCTGAGGCTGAGAATTTGAAAGTGTGGCAAATTCAAATATTTATTAAAAGCGAGGTCTGGATAAACATGAAGGGGAGAGTGTGTGTGTGTCTGTGTGTGTGTTCGAATCCCTCAGGGCTGCTGGCGCAAAGCACATTGTATTAATATCCAAGTATCCATGCCACCCTGTGAGCAGAGTGTGTGGGTGTATCTCTGTATGAATTTACTGTGTGTCTCTGCATCCATTATGTCCCTTTTATGCGTTTTTATGTCCTCACGTGTGTCCGACCGTGTGTGTGTGTGTGTGCGCGAGCGCGTGTGTGTGAGTTTTAAACAAATTGATTAAGCAGGTTGTGATGGTTTCAGAGTTCAGAATAATCCATGAAGGCAGCAGACTTTAAAGGCAGCACTGGAGCTCAACCAGTGTGTCACAGCTCCTCTTCACTTTATAAGTCTGTTTGGAAACAGAAATGTAGAGCAGCTTTCCACTGACCTGTGGTCATGTTTACTTTGCAGGCAAGGAAAGTTTATTTATATAGCACATTTCATACAATCTGAAGTGCTTCACACAGTGCAAAAATATTGGATCAGGAATAGGACCAATGAAGATAACAAGACTTAAATAAGTAATTAAAAAATTAAAAAGAGTAATATAATGGCATTTAATTTTTTTTAAAAAAGCAGCTAAAGTATAATTAACCCCACTCCTACTTTTATGTATATATTTAAGCTATTAACAGACTCATATCAGAGGAAGAACAAGTACTGAAAATACATTTGCACGACACTGTTGAACATCTCATACCTACGTTAGATATTAGAAAATGATATCAAACATGGAAAAGAAAGAGAAGCAGTAGTTAATGAAGGGGCGGCATGGTGGAGCAGTGGTTAGCACTGTTGCCTCGCAGCAAGAAGGTCGCCGGTTCACATCCCGGTGAGGACACCCGGGATCATTCTGCATGGAGTCTCCATGTTCTCCCCGTGGGTTCTTTCCGGGTTCTCCGGCTTCCTCCCAAAATCATGTTGAGGTTCAGTGGTGATTCTAAATTGCCTGTAGGTGTGAATGTGAGTGTGCTTGGTTGTCTGTCTCTAAGTGTAGCCCTGTGATAGACTGGTGACCTGTCCAGGGTGTCCCCTGTCTTCACCCTAAGTCAGCTGGGATAGACTCCAGCCCCCCATGACCCTAGTGAGGATTAAGCGGTGTATAGATAATGGATGGATGGATGCATAGTTAATGAAGATAAAGAGTGGATGAAAATCAAGAAAAAGAAAACTACAGTCGATCATTTTTAAAGAGAATAAACAACTTTGTCTAGTGTTAACGAAGTCTGGTGAACAGTTTGCTGCAGTATTCATGCTAAACAACATTAAACATTGCCCTGACCTGTCTATGCACTGGGCACATATCTTTTTTGTCTGACTCAGGAGAAAATGACTACCAACGTTGATAAGAAACGTAGCATAATGACAGTGTTAGAGTCTTTGTTGTGATCACCGTTACACCTCCAACGCCCACTTTTCTGTTTGTGCTCATGCAGTGTTGCAGTGGTTCAGGCCATCTCCTTCCAGAAGAAGAGTCTGTCCTACATGCTGCTGGTGAATCCTGGAAATCTGTTCAGCATCAACCAAGAGAGCGGTGCGCTCAGCCTCACCAGGAGCGTTGACTACGAGAGCGGTCACAACCTCCACACCCTGCAGGTCCGAGCCTCCGAGCCCGACACCAGCCTCAGTGGCGTGGCGGAGGTAAGCCGACGCAACCGAAAACAAAGAGACATGTTTACTTACAAATGCTGTCAAATTTAGCCATGTCATATTACAGTGGGATAATACCAGCACAGCCACAAAAGCAAACAAAGTAATCATGTATGTATGGCCTCCAGGAGATACCCACATTGTCATAAGCATATACAACCATAAATAGATTCACAGGCCAGTGACAAGTGGTGAAGATTCAACTAGAATTAGCTCTGACAGGTATTCACATCCCACACACTCCATGTTCAAGACATTTGCATGACTGTAGCTAGCGATCTGTTCTGCAATCAGAAGCCCTGCATGTATGTTTTTGGTCGATTTGGATCAAGCTGTTTGACTTGGAGGTTGTCCGCCAAAATGGATTTTGGAGGAGAGCCTTTAGTAAGTGTCACTACATTGTTGTTGATTCCTGAAGTGATGAAGTAATTGTCCTTTTTTACATCTAAGTGTAGAGCATTGAGTGGCTGAATGTCTATATCCTTAGTCAGCAGCTGGTTTCACCCCTGGAGGAGCCATCACTAACAATTGCTAGATTTGTTGCTCGTCGCTTGTGACACAAAAAAAAAAGTCGCAAAGATGATTTGGAAAGTCACCAGATTTAGCGAGAAAGTTACCAAGTAGGGAACACTGTGTGTGCCGGCGGGTGTCGCACATCGATGGTTGTGACGCATATTTTGAGCGACAAAAAATTAAACTAGTGATGCATGATGTCAAAATTTCTGGTCGATACCGAAATCCAATATTAAGATTTCTGATATCGCCGATAACCGATATTACCGATGTCAATATTCAGTTTTTGTTCACACTGAAAAATGAGTATAAGTAAGCACTGTGAGAACGTGAAAACTATTCAAAAGAAGCCCAAATTAGACCACATAGTCTTCTTTATTGCATAACAAAAGTAAAACATATTTAAACATATGTTAACATATTTAAGTCCAGGACCATTTAAGAAAAAACATCTGTGAAATAGCAGCAATATCAAATGTAGAGACGAAGGCGTTGATGTTAGACAATCATCGGCTTTTCACGTCGGCTAAATTTGTTCATCGGACCGATACCAATATAACGGAAAAAACACTAATATCAGCCGATATATCGTGCATCCTTAAATTAAACACGTTTAACTTTAAGGTTACAAGATCACCATAATCTTCAAATTTAGAATTACATTTTAAAAACTAACAAGCTAAAATAAAATAAATTTAAATTAAATACTCATTATTTATTTTCCAAAGCCACAAGGAGCCACAGCAGAGGGATGAAAGAGCCACATGCGGCTTCAGGGCCGCGGGTTGCCAACCCCTGTCTTAGGCGATGCAAAGCCCGGGATGCAGTGATGGTGCCCCTGAAAAATCATGACATAGGAATTGTTTTGGTGGAACAGGGATAAAAGCACTGTCATTAAAATGGCAATTCACCAATAAAATGATCCAAATCTTAGAAAAAACTTGCTATTTACCTGCTCGAAGGTGTAATAGTTGTTCCCTGTAGTGAAGGAAAATTGACAAAGGTACCACACAGGTCATGGTAGGAAAGGAGAAAAGTGCATAAATGGCAGGCTTATACCAGGAGTTTACATCTGGTGAGTCAGACGAAGACTTTATATCATTTTCTCTTTTATAACACACATGCAAGTTCATTATTATGTTTTTGTTTTGCGTTTGCTGTAAAAATGCACATGTGACATCAATTAAGTTAATGAAAAATATTTCTAGACTTCAAGTGATCAGCTTTAAGTGTATTTTGTAAGAGCCGTGTTTTGCTTACACTCTGCATTTCATGTTAGTGTGCTCTGCGTAACACTGGAAACTCTAAATATTTGATAGACTTACAGGTTCAGATACAGTATAAACCCACTGAAAAATAACATGCATACATCCTGGCAATACAAATGCAATAGTATTACTTTCCATGCTGGAGTGTTTTGAAATGAATCATCTGCTGCTGACTGGTGGAGAGTCACGGGCGTTTAAAGTGTTGTTCACACGTCAATGACACACTCGAGCTCTTAAGGCACTATAGCAGTCATCGAAGTATTACAGTATGAACTGGAAGGTCAGCGCAGTGTTGTAAGTGGCATCACAGCCCCACCTCTTCCCCACCTCCCCCTCGATAAACAGAATAAACCCACTTTAACAGTTACGCGACTTAAACTCGCACACATTTTGCAAACATTGGCGGGTGTTGACCCTCGACTGGTGAACGAGCCGCTTTCTGATGCAAACTCATTAATTTCAAATGAGGGGAAAGTGCTGGCGCTGATTCAGACGCCGTGATGCAACTGTTTCATTTACTGTTTATTCTGCTTATGTGCTCATTATGCATGCGTTGAACCAAAAAAACATACTGCTGAGCATCTCATGAAGCTCTCATGATGAAAACTCAGTAAAAAAAGGCTTCAAAGCTGCGTTCAGAACTTTTTAGTGATCGCCACGTAACCAGCTTGGGATCAGCTCGGTTTGAGCTGCAGGATGCTTCCGGTGAGTTTGTGAAGGAGTTTGCAAGCGTTATGGATTAAATGCGGGTGGAGAATATATGCACACATAGCACCGAGTGCTAAGTGCAGAAACCTGGCCGCTAAGTACCGACTCCTATTCCCGCGGTAAGGCTCGGAAGACTTTACACAGCAGATACCTACATCTGTTCACATTAACACACTCACACATGCACACGCATCGAGAGAAATCCATTATCACCTGCTCTCAGTGTCCAGATGGTTGAGACAGACAGAGAATAGCTGCTAAACTACCAGCGTCCCCCAAAGGCCACAGCTGCTCTATAAGCTTGGCTGGTTGATTCACTCTAAAGGCCCTGCACGTGTGTGTGTGTGTGTGTGTGTGTGTTTGTGTGTGTGTGTGTGTGTGTGTGTTAGTCAGTTGTGTAGAGAGCAGCCTCTTCAGCAGTGCTAACATCTCACTGTAGATTCCGTCTTTTCTGTCTCCCTCGGCCTCATCAGACATTTTTAAAACCATCTACATGAAGTCCCTCCATCGCTCCATTAACAGCTTCGTACTATAGACTGTATAGAAGATGGACGTAGCAACCGGCCCTGAAAAATGAAGCCAACCCGGAAGTGTCAAAAACCTACCGCTAGCTGCTGGCTCCAAAAAGCCCTGGCTCCCATAGACTGGAATTGGAAAAGAAGTGATCACAGATCACTGCATTCCTACAGCTCAGGATTTTTTTCTTATTAGTTTTCATGGTCAAATCCAGAGATCAGGTGGCCAATCTGAAAATAAATCAACACTGAATTTTTAAAAAATCGTCAACATTTTGCGGGGCAAGGGGCGTGGCTGGCTTGATTGACAGTCGGCAGCTACGATGCAGAAGAAGCGAGCAGAAGGCGGTAAATGTGGGCGGGCAGAGAGGGCCCGCCTCTCAATCCGTCTGACCAATCGCTGCTCCTATGGCTCCACCCGATTTTTGCGTCACTGGCTCCAAAAATCCAAGATGTCAACCAGGAAGTAGCAAAACCCTGGCTTAATGTTCTCAGTGCAGAAACCAACGGGTGACGTCACGGAAGCTACGTCCATCTTTTATACAGTCTGTGGTTCATATCAGTCAGAGCTGATGAAGCCTCTTGGATGAGAGGTGGAACGTCTTCAAGGAACTCAAGCAAGTCCAGTTGCTACGATTAATCTACGAGAAAAACCCTGACCTGGATGACTGAGAATCTTCACAGACAGATTGTAGATTGTCCCAACAAACCAAATGTGGGGCTGAGAGGATGTCTGTTTGGGACAAAGTGGGACATGTTACCAATGCAAATAGGTAGTTTTGATATCATGTCTATTTCACTCAAGTAAAGGTCTTAACAAATATATATATGTGTAAGACAGCAATGTTCCTCTCATGCTAAGCAAATGCAGTCTTCTACTTGCACTATTGCATTCCCTTATTCTATCCCAGTACAAAGCTTTATCTTATTAGCAGTCAGTGAATCTTGACTAAACTTGTAAGACTCACATGAACCTAAGAAAAAAGAGGAAAAACTTCCCAAGAATCAGCCTCCGCCGGCTTCACCCTGCTGCAAGTCGTTTTCTGCTCTTTGTTGTAGCTGCTCTTGCGTTTCTTTGCGGTAGCTTCCATCTGCATAGCTTGTGACTTTTTGGTGACTCGCAGTTTTTCCCCGTTGGGCGCGTCGTCGGCAGCAAAGACGGCGACAGGTTAACCTGCACTCGACCCACATGTGCGCAGCTTGATCGACATCACACACATCTCCGTGGTGACAGCCTTCCCTGCTCTCTGAAAAGACATCAGATAAATGCCAGATTTTAGGAAAGTGTCTGTCCTGTGGTGGTAACTTTTGAAATATCAGAACGCAGGGCATCATCTTAGTATGAGGGAGAAAGTGGAGTCACAGTCATTTCAATGGAATCTCTTATTAAATCAGCTTGTTTCAACATCTGTAACAGAAATAAAGGTTGTGGTCAACAGTTTTCATACTGGTGACATCCGCTGCATGCATAACATCCATCCATTCACACGAGGAAACCTTTTAAAACATTTCCTGATGCACTTGATGTGCAAAAATTGCCCCCATTTTTCTTGTCGGGGAAGAAGAAATCACACAAATCATGTGCTGCATACAATAAAAGCGGCTTATTGTACTGCAAGTAATTGCTATTGTCGGGGTGATTACTGTTTGCACCACAGACCTGAGAGCAATTTGTGCTTCATTTTTTTTCTGTCTATACAGTAACAAAAGGTGTTTGTTTGCTTCTTTCTTTTGTGTCATTTCTTTTTTTTTTTTTTTTTAAATTGAGAGTGCTCCGGCTTACAACATACATATTCACCTGTTGGTGCCTGAAGTGAAAATAATAACCAATTTTCTTACTGTTTACACTCGACTCTTCTAAATATTCAGCGCGTGTTTGCAGAAGCAGCTGTGCATCTAAATCCTCTCAGCGTGCCCCTCCGCCGTCCTGCTGCTATTACCGAAACGCGGGGTGTGTCGAAGGTTCAGGACCGCAGAGGAAATCTGTGCTCAGGTGGTCGAGTCTGCAGCCTCCACCAGTTAAATCAGGCTTTATGGGAATGGAAAATAGCGTTTCGGTTTGAGCTCCAGCGGCTCGGGATAGTGGGTGAACTGGACAGGAACGGGGGCGGAGAGGCAACGATGCCGAGGCTTTAGGAGGTTTTAAAGGAGAGACGTAGAGAAAGAGACAGGCTGGAAATGGGTTTCTCTTCTCGAGCAGGAGACATTTGTCTTCATGATGTTTGCATGAATTATTTTGGAACAACAGGATTTACTGCTCCTGTTTACTAAAGCCAAAGTCTTCCCAAGCAAGCTCGCACCAAAACTTCCAAACCTGCTGATTCGGACTCAAGTTCTGAGGAGTAATGAGCCCCGATTTCTGTTGGTGCTGGTATTAGTCTGTGATTAAATCTGCATGTCTTCCAGTTGATCTTTAGTTTAGACAAATTCTAGCTAAAAGTAAACCTGATCTAACTAGTGAAAACAATGTTAGTTATGAGTTTTAAAATGTCAGCCTGCTGGCCTACATGCTGTTTGTTGTTGGGGACCGGCCAATCCAAGCAGAAGTCAGGATGGAGTTGAATACTTTTTCATTTACTCAGTGTTCAGTCACAGCTTGTTCTATACGTTCCTACACTGAAATCATTACAGCCGTTGGATGAGTGATAGAAGATCACACAAAAAAGATCCCATATTGCTCTGTAATAAAAATAAACCAGTACCGGTCTCTCCTTAGGCTTAATGAAGATCAAGAAAACAAATCATAAGTACACCGTACTGTGTGCTAGACAGTGGGTTTCATATATAAATTGTAGTGGAAACTCTGGTAGGTTAATCTCAAATTATCATTGGCCTTCTGCTCGAGCATCTCTGATTTGCTTGAAACTTTTCTTTATCATAAACTCTGAATATTTAAGCTGCTATGTAAGAAATTTTAGATTAGTTTATGAATTACTATCGGAAATATTTTTTTATACATTGAAATTTGAGGCTATGTTTGATGATGATTTCTCACGAACTATTAAAGATAAATTCCTGTAATTTTCAGTCTTACTTGTCAGATGATTGATTTAAAATCTACAATATTGGACAAGTAGATCACATAGTGTCTGATTATGAGTAACTTGACATATGAGAGGAAAAAAACTGAAGCCGTCATGAAAAGTCCCATCTTTGAGACACATACAATAACAAAAAAAATATGATAATGCAGAAGTCAACGACTGATCATTTATGAGCCAAATGTAGATGCATGTCACAGTCGTTAAAAACACAAACCATTTAGGCTGCTTTTTAACAATTCCTGAGATCTGACGTAGCCTTAATTTTCAACAAGTGGGTCAATGTGCAATTTAGGAAAAAGTATTTGTTGTTTCACGCTAGAATTATACAAATATATTTATGAATATCCATATTTTATGCTATTAAAAACTCTGAAATGATTGAACACAAAAAATCGATGATTTGATTTGCACCGAGCCTGGTTACAATCCCAAAAAAAGAAAAACTACTATCACCTTTAAGATGCCTCTGTTTCTGTCTGACGTATTCTGGTGTGGAGTCGAATCAGGCGCATTAAAGGCCTGACTGTAACTTAGCAGATTTGACTATGAGCTAATATTTTGAAGGCTTATCCAAAGACTAGCAGGTGAGATGTCCCCCTAAATGTGAGCCATAGGCGTTCAAATTGTTGTGCAAATGTCATATTTTACAAACCCCAACTAGATGATTTTCTACTTCCTTCCTCTAAAATAATCCATCTGTTGGGTCGCGCTGACATTAAAATGCGAGACGTTAACGGTGAGATGCTCCCTGCAGGTGGTCGTCCACATAACAGATGAGAACGACTGCACGCCAGAGTTCCTCCACTCCATCTACACCAGAGACAACATACCTGAGAGCATCGCACCTGGAACCTCACTGCTGCAAGGTAACTCATCGCCGATCTGTGGAGGGAGCAGCTTCTGCTAAACTATTTGCCCTCCGTCACCGAACACAACACCAGCACGTTACACCTGTGGTTATAATGTACAGCGTGTGTGTGTGTGTGTGTGTGTGGGTGTGTGTCAGAGCCATCTGTCATAGCTGCTGGTGACTGGTGGAGATCAAACAGTCCGACTTCAGCGAGGCTTTGCTCTTATTAGGCAGACAGCCAGCGCCACACACTCACACACACACACACACTCACACACACACACACATGTTTTTGCTGCTATCTTTGCGAGAACCATAACGCATGACCGGACCCCTTGCCTTAACCTGAACCCTAAAACCACATCAGAACCCTCAAACGGCCCTTTGAAGGCTGCAAAATCCTCACTTTCCAAACAGCGTCCTCACTCTTCAAACTTCAATTTGTCCTCACAAAGATAGACATTCCTGCACATGCTTTCATGCATACATTCAACAGTGTACAAACTAATGTATTTATACAATCTTTTCCTTTTCTCCTCTCTCTCCTTTCATCTTGGTCATCTTTTCACTTTTCCACCATCTTTACTGCTCCTCTTGTGTATCTCCTCTTTCTTCTCAATCCACATTTCTGTCCGTTTTCTCTAAATTTTTCTTCTGTTTATCCATATTTGTGCTCTTTTCTCTATTCTCACCATCCCATTTCACCTTTTCCCACCTCGTCCACCTCCTTGTCCACTTCCTAACCACTCTTTATTCTCTCTGCGTCCACTTTCCTCTATCTTGTTCCTTTCCTTGCCTTGTTTTCTTCATAACTTCTCTCCCTCCTCTTCTGTCCTTATACTGTTCTTCCCTTTCCACTCTTCTTCATCTCTTTCTCCCTTTTACATCTATCTCTTTCTATTCTTCTCTTCCCTCTTCTCATGTTTTTTCCTCGTCATCCTCTTTCTCCAATTTTCCTCTCCTCCTCTCCCTTTCCTCCTCTCTCTTTCTGCTTTCTTTTTCTCCTCTTCCTTAAACCCCTTTCCTTGTCTGATTTTCTAATACTTCCTCCCTTTTCTTTCTTTCAAATCTGTCCCTCTCCATCATCTGTCTCTCTTCTCACACTTTCTTTTCACTTCTTCTGTTTTCTTCTCCTCCACTTTTCTCCTCATCCTCACCTCCTCTTCCAACAGTTCTGGCCCGAGACTGCGACTCCGGCGTCAACTCGGAGCTCTCTTACTTCGTTCCCAGCGGCGACTTCGACATCACGTCGGGAGGCGTGGTCAGCCCCGCCCGTCGCCTTGACTACGAGCGGCCCAATCACATCTACGAGTTCGTGGTGGTCGCCGTGGACGCGGGGACGCCCCCGCGCACCGGGACGGCCTCCGTCCGCATCCGGGTCGCCAACAGCAACGACGAGGCGCCCGTCTTCTCCCAGAGCGTGTAGGAGTCTGACGTTTATTTGGACCTTTCTAACAGTTTCCTTCTTAACTTTAGTTTTTGTACTGTCAAAGTAACTCTGTTTGATGATGAGGGGGCTGCAAGGTGGCTAGAGGGTCGCCGGTTTGCGTCCCGGTGAGGACACCCGGGATCTTTCTGCTTGAAGTCTCCATGTTCTCCCTGTTCAAAAACATGTTGAGGTTAATTGGTGATGCTAAATTGTCCGTAGGTGTGAATGTAAGTGTGCTTGGTTGTCTGTCAGCTGTGATAGACTCCAGCCCCCCGTGACCCCCTAGTGAGGATAAAGTGGTGTATAGATGATGGATGGATGGATGGATGGATGGATGGATGATAATGAACATCAGCAGCCAGGTTCTCTCTCTTTCTATCTCTGTCTCTGTCTGTCTCTCGCCCACAGAGTCAGTCTGCTAATTAAGTTTGTTTTCAATTCAGGATCTATTTTTATTCCCGCTATTCTCCATCTGTTTTCACTTCATCTTCACCTCTCTTCTCACTCCTCTGTCTGTCTCCTTCACACTTTCTAATTTCTTGTATTGTACTTCTTCCTCACTTTGGCATCAGATGATTTGATGTATTTCTTATCTTCTTTTCTCCTCTGTTTTCTGCTTTTACCTTCTTTTTTTGTTTTTAATCTATTCTCTCTCCCCTCTCTTTTTCTTTATTTGTCTTTCCTCTTTGTTCTCTTTTCTTTAAATTAAGACCTCTTCTTTCCATCTTTCTAAACCCTGTTTGGTAAAGAGTTTCTCTTTCACTTCCTCTCCGTCAGGTATAAGACCTTCCTCAGTGAGGATGCCGGTCCTGACACGCTGGTCGCCATCGTCCACGCCAACGACCCAGACGGTGACGCCGTCTCCTACGCCATCACCGGCGGCAACGAGGACAGCAACTTCCTGCTGGACAACCAGAAAGGTGAGGGAGAGACACAAAAAGTGGTTATTTTGGAGAAAAACATGGATATTTTTTGCATCATATAGCTTTAAAAACTCGTCGTGATTACAGCTTTCCCTAATGATGCACCACTGGGCTTGAGAGGAGCTGAGCTGCTGCTTAGAGTTAATAGGTGACTCATGAAGCAAGTGGCCATTATTTAGATATTTTTTCACTAATCCTAAACTTCTACTAACCATCTGAACCCCAAAACCTGCCAGTGGATTTGAAAAAGCATGTTTTGGTTTAAATAATTGCCAAAATTGCGCCTTTTATCAGAGCAATTACCTGTAAAAACTGAAATCATCATCAGGTTTTCAACTTCCTAGCGGTCCTTGAACTGCTGAGCTTCGACACAAATATAATGTTGAGATTGGGATATTTAATCAAAATCAGTTTGTTATACTTGTCTCATTTAAAAACTTGCCAAAAAAAAACTGTTTTCAGCAGATTCTGTAAAAAAGCAAAACAATTCAGCGCTCCTTGGTGTACTGAAGGAGCCATTAGCGATTCACCAGCAGTAACGTGACAGAAATTCAGTCTGTGGCTGAACTTGGCTGAACTGCAGGCTATGTTTATACAGAGCAGGTAGTAAACGAGCATGAAAACCAATTAAAATGAAACTGTCTACAGTATGTGGCGTAAAAAATATTTTTTTCCAGTTTAATAGTTTTTTTAAACTTTTCTTTTCAATCAGAGAAATACAACTTTATTATTTTTTTCTCTTTTTACGATATATGGCATTCATTTTTAATACAAGACACATGTTTGAGTTACTTATAGTCCTGGTTGTGCTGTTTCCATAGAAAGAGAGAAAAAAAAATAAGCCTACAGTAAGTAAAAAATGTGAGAGGAGCAAAAACCCTCCAGGTAGCTGCCTGAGGTTCAGAGGGTTAATCCAGAAGCTTCCAGCCTGTTCACTAATAGCTCACCTTTATCTGCTATATAACGGAGGTTTGTGAAGTCAAACACATGCAGCTGCTCTCACTTTGTTCCACCAGAGATGCGACGCACGCCGGACAACACATTAGTGCCCCAGAGTACGTAACCATCTGCCTCGCCGTCGTCTGCTTCTCGAAATCCTTTCAGCGTTTTCCTAAAAGTCACATCCTCCCAGCAGACATCCTGCTGATGCTTTAGTTGTTCTGAAAGTGTGCTTAGACGGAACAAAATGAAAAAAAAAAAAACAGGCTCAGAAAACAGGAGAAGATAGGAAGCGGAGCTAAAGCAAAAAAAAAAAAAAAAGTTTGTGCTGAAGATAACGCCAGAGGCAAGGTCAGAGGTCGTTACGATCTAAAATGAATGCAATCACGTCCGTCCAAGTCGTTTTTGAGACACATTCGTGCACCGACATCAGCATGCAGCTCTGCCTCTAATGGGACAAAAACACAGGAATGATTATGTTGGTTAGCGCACACACACACACACACACACACAATCACTTTTACACTCATGCACACACACACACAGCTGCACCGAGATCACTCACGCCGCACGGCAACGCGGCTGTTGCCATGGTAACCCGTATTTGGGGGATAAAGCTTGGTGGCATTAACGAGGCCAGTGAACCCCCCTGGAAGACACACAAACACATGCATAAATAAAACGAACACACGCACGGTTAGAATCACCACCAGTCACACAAACTGTTCATGTCACTGGTTCTGCTCATTTAAATATTTTGTATGTCTATCTCTGTGAGGACCAGCTGGGATGTTTTAGCCGCTCCTCGCTTTAGGGGAACAACTACGCGAGAGTTTAAAAGGCCAATTTAATTCGCACTATAATCAGCGATATGTGAATTGAGACACCTTCCACACATGGAGGCACGACTCATGGCGGCAGGAGGGTTTATTGCGTTTGGCTGAACTCCACCAAAAGCAGAAATTTCGTCTCGCATGTGCAAGGAGGTGGAAAGCAGCACATTGCATACATATGGCGAACGAGACGAGTATTAAGTTTGCTTTTCTGGCACACCGCTGCGTAAACAGTGTCACGTTTTGGAATTCAGAGACGTCTGCAATTAAAACGCGATTCTCTCAGATATTGCGGCGAACAGATGTGGAATTGATTTTTGATGCGATGCTAAATTATTTCCTCTGTGACGTTTCTCGGCTTTCGTATTGTTCACTGAATTGTGAATTTTTAAATCACGTTGCATGTATTTGTCCTTTTTTATTTCCTCAAATTGAACCTTCTTGACCTCTCCTGTCGCATCTGTTTTGTTTCTGCTCGGTGACTTTTTTTTTTTTTGCTGTTTTATGCATCCTGCCAATAATTGTCCTCACAAAAATAGAATTCCAGACGTATGCATGTGTCAGAGAAAGACTTTTTTTTCCCAGAGATAAAGTTCATGTGCAACAATGTGATGCTCGGTCATGTTTTGCATGTTTATCTTTGCATGTGTGCGTCTTCTTCTGCTTCTCTAAGCCTCGCTGTCACCTTATCACCCAGCATGCACTGCTCCGCTGCTCTGCCTCACACACACACACATGCACACACACACACACACACACACACACACACATACACACACAGACACACACACCCGTCAATGCACAAAAAGATATAAACATGAACATTTGCACATAAATGATATATTATATATTAAGACTCTCTCTCTCTTTTTTCGCTTACACACTCTCATATGCACACACACACACACACACACAGTCAAGCAGCAGATGGCCTTTGGCTTGTTCGGCTGTTCTGCTTTGTCACTTCAAAGCGTTGTGAAGTATTTTCATGTAGATGCGTTCGCTCCCTCCCAGCCTCCGTGTCTCTATTCATGTTGCTACCAAAGCTGCTTATTTGTTTGTTTGTTTGCTCCGCTGCTCTGTTATGTTAATGTGGAAGTGATTGTTAGCGCAGGAAAATATGACATTTGTTTTAGGCCCGAGTTTGAATAATGTGAGGGTTTCTCTCGCCGGCTGCCGTTGGTGACCCACCAAGCCGCAGACATCACAGCGCGGCGTTTCATCTGCGCCGGTTTTAAAGCTCCGTATGTCGGTTGTTGTTTATACTTACCTACACGGTTGCCGTCGTGGATGCAGAGGCTGGGAAACTCCCACAGCAAGCGCTTAGTGTGGAGATGAAATGATACGCCACTTATTCAAACGACGGGAAAATAATCAGCAACAGTTTGGATGTCTTTGT
>NW_007578031.1:265018-275824 GCF_000690725.1 Stegastes partitus
TGCAGCCCCACCACAGATATATGAGGCTGAATTTCAAAATTAAAAGTAACAAAATCAGACACGATGATGTTCATTTTGACTACTGTGTATATGGTTTCATTTAGTGGTTCCCAGTGTAGAGGTTTGAACCCTCCAACCTGTTACAAGATCACGATGACGGTTCACGAGATGAAATTTATGTTTATTTTCTCACCTTTTTCTGATGTTATTTTATTTTATTTTTTTAATTTTTGAAATCTAAAATAATTGTGCGTCTTTGGTCATCAAACAAACCATCTGAAAAATTTTGTGGAATTTTTTATTTATTTATTTTTTTAAAGCTCATCGACAAGACAAAGAGTCCCAGCAGCATTTAAATTAACATTTAATGTGAAGTGTTGGCCTAAACAAAAGTGTTAAATACCTGAAAAACATACACTATTTTGCTGTGAATGTAGCGGGTGTATTGAGCAGATTAATATACAGACTTGAGTAAAAGTACCTTTACTTGTTCTCACGTATATAAACTGTAATCCTGTGTGTGTGTCTGCAGGCATCATTAAGCTGCGGCGGAGTCCACCTCCCCGCCTGAGGGGTCCTCAGTACGTCCTCAACATCACCGCCACCGACGACAACGCGTCCGGTGGGCCGTATCCTCTCAGCAGCTCTGCACAGGTCATCGTGGGAATCAACGACATCAACAACAACAAGCCCGTGTTCCAGGAGGTGACTGAGGTTATGTGATATCATGAGTTTAATTTAAAAAGAAAACAAAAACATACAGTACAAATTCAGTTCTGTTCTGTCTGTGATCTCAGTGTCAGAACTACAGTTTGAATGCGGCGGTCTTGGAGAACCAGCCACCAGGGACGTTCGTCCTGCGCGTCCAGGCCCACGACGCTGACATGGGGGTCAACGGAGAGGTCAAATACGGCATCATGCACAGAGACGGAGTGTCGTCTGGGTTTGACATTGATCCTGACACTGGTAGGCTCCAGAGACATCGGTACAGTTTGTCTGAATGCACACCGAGAACAAAAAGATTGTAGGAAAGTGTTTATGTAAAATAGATCCCAACAGGTAGTTTTGTGAGTAACACACTGGTCTACACACATTTTGGTGTCAAAGTTTTTTGAGCTGATTTTGGACATTTGCAATGTGCTGAATCCAAATATTACATTGGTTTTGCTCAATGAGGTCAAAATTTTGATTTGTCGCCACATGCACTTTTTTTTTTTTGTACATTTTTGTGTACATGTGCAGGTATCTATGCTTTATGTCATACAAAATTCTTTTTCTATTTCTTGAAATTAACAAATTCTGAAACCTTTACCTCCTGGTTTATGAACAACACATTAGAGTCACATGATTTTATCAGAACGAGATGGAGACCAGGTATCAGGGACGCTGGGATGCAGTCATGATGGCTGATTACTGCTGGACTCTGAAGAGAGAAATACCTGCTGCTGATTATTCCAGGAGTTCCAAGAAGTTCAAGCCCTGAATTTTGAGCAATGCTGATGAAACATGCAATTTACTTCTATTTACCTTTACAAATGTTTACGCTCAGCAACTTTTGGATCATTTAGGTTAAGAAAACTATTAGAAAATTAAATTTTTCTTCTAAAATCTGATTTCATATGAGAAATACTAAAATAAATCAATCGTTAATGTCAAAAAATGTAATCGATTTGGTGGCAAAATCGATTTTTTTTTAATTGAGTTGGCGTAAAAACCTGACCTGATACAGAAAAGCAGACGTCATTTTTGGATTCAGCGTTGCAACAATGTCCTAAATCAGTTTAAAAAAATCCTAGACACCTTCAATAAAGTATTTTTTGTAACCCGGTGTTATGAAACGCTTCAATTTCAGGAAATCTTAACAATAAGATCCAAGCAGTGACACTCAGATAACTGTAGCCATGGTAACGTGGTCCCTGTGTCCGTCAGGTGTGATCACCACGGCGGTGAGCTTTGACCGGGAGCGTCAGAGGGAGTTCACGCTGTCGGTGACGGCCACCGATCAGGCCGAGGAGCCGCTCATCGGGATCTGTCAGATCACAGTGCTGATCTCAGATCAGAACGACAATGACCCCAAGTTTGAAAACAGCCGCTACCAGTGTGAGTACGACTGCTGCCGTCACGTTACTGCAACTACTTCCTGCACTCCACCGATACGCCTTCTGATGCTGCTCCATGGCTGCTGCTCCGGGTACAGATTGTGCCATTAGTGGCCCTTTGTTCTGTTAGTGCTGCTGTTTAGAGGTCCACAAGCAGTTTTCTGCCTCCGTTTTATCTTTCAGCGTTTTTTTTCATCTTGTGTGTCTGTGAAACAAGGCGGCGATACATTAAAAAGTTTCCTTCCCTCAGAGCCGCCCACACCGCCGTCTCTCGACTCGCTCCGTCCTCTTCCACGCAAAACCCTCTGCTTGTGTTTCGAGGAAGCAGGTGAAGCGTGGAAACTGTCTGCTCGCCGTAGATCCGTCTGCGTCCTTGTAATCCTAGAAAGCTCTTAAGACGGATGAAATATTCGCCGCCACCTCCCGCGGGTCCATGTTTGTTTACTACGTGTGCAAATATGTGTTTTGATAAGCGTTGTGTCAGAAGTTCTCGTCCGGTTAGGGAAACGCACAGAGTGGCTCATTAACTATTTAAGAGGCAGATTGAAATGTTTCTGGGACATGCATTCATTTACCACGAGCGAGTGTGTTTATTGGAGGAGGGGTTGTTCCTGCACGAATGAAGGAAATGAGCCGGAAACCACCTCTTGTTTAGCCTACTTGTTATTTATCTTATAGTCGTTATCCGTATACAGCAGCGCGGCGGGAAAAAAAAAAGATTCCTGGGCTTCGGGGACGGCATGATCAGCAGCTCTCGGGTGTTTTCTCCGTTGCTTTTTCACTTCACTTTCTATTAGCAGTAACATATTCTGAGTTTTCCTCTCCTCCAGAGGAGCCTGTTTACTGTATGAGTGAGCAGTGTCCTCTGGCAGCAGAAACAACTTTCAGACGCCTGTGAACATGAAAGTAGTTTAAATTTAGTGTAGGTTTGAAAAAGTCCTTTTCGAAAATATTTTTCAGTGAGAACTACGCACCTCCCCTCGACCTATAGCAGACTCCGATCAGATCTTGTCATGTTACAGATGTACAGAGATACAAACTGAAGGTAGAATGAATGTCAATGAAACACATGCTGGTTCTAAGGTCTGGCTCTAAAACCAAATTGGGTTCTGGTTTCTGTTTTTCAGACACTTTTTGATATAATCAATGCAAGATGGTGAATCTGCTTGTTTACCAGCAGGCTTTGAGTGTTTCACTGCAGATGTAGACAACAAGTACGTGCAAGACTGTCAAATATTTTCATACATTCTTCATTCTTTCTCCCTGGTTATCCAGGTTATCCAAACAACAACTCGAAAATGGCTTCAAATGCCTCTGAAATGTGATGAGAATAAACAAATATGGGACATAGTGAATCCTGGATATGCTGTAAATGGGAAATGTACAGAATATGCATTTGTTCATGATGAGTTAACCAGGGTACCAGTTATCCCTGGTATTGTCTGGTTCCTAACAAGGACCGGCTTCTTTGTTCTGAACATATATGTTTCAGGTGGAAACGCTTGCAACGTTTCTAAATCAGATTTAGAAAAACAGAGACTACAGATGAAAAATAGCCTCTGGGCTAACTCTGGCTCATTAACAGCAATGTTTATTAATGTGCACTGTCCCTGTTAAATAAACCAACAAATTAGTAAATAAATAAACTGAACCGCTTCAGTGTTGGTGGAAATATGTGAAATATGTGACTGAAAAGACTTGAGTTCCAGAGTAAGCAGTTATAAAAGTCAGAACCATCCATCCATCCATCCATTATCTATACACCACTTAATCCTCACTAGGGTCATGGGGGGCTGGAGTCTATCCCAGCTGACTCAGGGTGAAGGCAGGTTCACCTGGACAGGTAACCAGTCTATCACAGGGCTACACTTAGAGACAGACAACCAAGCACACTCACATTCACACCTACGGACAATTTAGAATCACCAGTTAACCTCAACATGTTTTTGGACTGTGTGGGAGGAAGCCAGAGAACCTGGAGAGAACCCACGCTGCACGGGGAGAACATGCAAACTCCACACAGAGAGATCCCGGGTGTCCTCACCGGGACACGAACCGGTGACCTTCTTGCTGTGAGGCAACGATGCTAACCACCGATCCACCTTGCCGCCCAAAATAGAGCATTCTGACTGGTTGAAAACTGCATCTCCGGCTAAAATTTTAATATCTTGACTTTTGTAAGGGCTAAACGTGAACATCAGTCTAGATTCCCATGCACTCTGCTTGATCGTAAGGATGCTAACCACGGAGCCACCTTGCAGCCCAAGTCAGAGCCATCAGCTGCCTAAATATGTATATATATCGTTTGCATTTATCAATTATCTTCATATCAAGAGCGGTAAAAAGTAAAAGCCTAATTTGCTGTGATCACCCTTCTTCCTGATACACTCGTGTTGTTCGGTTAGGTTAACAAAAGCTCATTAGCGCGGCTTTATTATTATTATTAATATTAATGGACATCATTACTCGAACAAAAGGAAGATCGTACAGCATCGTTCTGATCCAGGCTGCCTTGTTTGCAGCGGTGAACCCTGGGAGGCAGACGAATCCCGTGTTCGCTCCTCCTGGTTGTTTTGGTTGCCTCTCTGTGACACACATTAGACTCAGCAGGAACCGACGCGATTATTCAGTTGAAATGTATCCAGTGAGACCCACGGATGTGAAAAGGACATTATTATTGACATAATGCTTGAAATGCAGTATTACAGAGGGAAATGCAGCAGCCGACCTCCTCCCCGCTCGTTGTTTTTGTTGTCTGATAAGCGCTGACATGCATCACAGTCAGCAGGATTGGAGGTTATATTCATAAATTTAAAAATGCATCAGTTGACTTTGCAGAGTGAGACCCAGAAATGACAAAATGAGGTGACACACTGCTGACACAACACAACGCTGCGTTCCCATTATTATAATATCTGCTTACCATCACAGAACATGATGTTACACTGCGTTCAAATTTAATGAAATTCACTATTCATGATTTAGACGCGAGCACGAGTCAGAGTAGGATTTTGGTTGGAGCTCAGGAATCTGGGACATCTGATGGAGATACGAAGCAGTTTGTGTTTTCTATGTCTGACCACTCCCTGGTATCCTCTCTATAAAGCAGCAGTGAGGTAGTACCTGTTGTACTACTAGTATTATTCCTGACAGGTAATCTCTTCTCACTCGCAGATTTCCTGAGGGAAGACACCCCGGTCGGGACTAGTTTCCTGCGAGCGGCGGCGCACGACGACGACCAGGGAAGTAACGCCGCCATCACCTATTCGCTGTCCAATCAGAAGCCGGCGTATTTGCACATCAACCCGAGCACAGGCTGGATTTATGTCAACCATCCCATCTCACAGGTGAGCAACTACACCAGCAGCCTCGTATTCAGTCCCTGAAATTAACACTTAACTGGATTCTAATACTTAAATTTTATTGGCAGTTTTACAACAATGGCAACCAACAGCACAGTGCATGAACATAGTTACCAGAGTCCATATCAACTCACAAGAGTCCGTTTTACAAACATAAGCTACAGATAGAGCTCCAGGGCTGTAAGAAGAGGGTGGAAATGTCAGGGTGACAGTAATACACAGCCTGTGCACTTCTGTCTTGGCCAAAATACATACAGAATTGTATTCAAAGAAGATGAGAACCGCCACCATGCCGATCCCTCTTGTCCTGAAGTCCATGAAAAAAGTCCATTTCTTCCACCTTGCCATGTAAAGGTCCTTTGTTAGTCTAAGAAGCGAAGTAAGTCTTTCCATCTCATGGAGTTACAAAAGGACAATAACTTCTAATAACTTGTAAACTAAATTTTATAATTCATCCCACATCCACCCAACCGGTCGAGGCAGATGGCCGTCCTTCCCTGAGCCTGGTTCTGTCGAAGGTTTTTTTTCCCCTGTGGGGGTTTTCGGTTCCTTCCCACTGTTGTGGACTGCTTTCGGACTGCTGAAGCTTATAGGGAAACCAAATGTTTTGGATTGTTGGGTGTTTCTGTTTCTGCCTTTGTGAAGCGCTATGAGATGACTTGTTGTTGTAAATATGCGCTATACAAATAAAATTGAATTGAATTGATTTCCTTCATAATACTGAACCAGTTATCTGCTGTCGGTGGATCAGATCTCAACCGATTTCTGGTGATTTGCCTTCTTTGCTGCTAAAATCAAAATTTTCAAGAGATATTTGTCATTTCCTGTCAATTCCTCTGGTGCATCTCCCAGATAGAGTGACACGGACGTTGGTGGGATCCGGCATCTGAGAATATGTTGTCCACTTGTTCTAACATTTACCCAAAATGGTTTTATCAGTGGAAAGTTCCAAAAAATATGGCGGTGATTTGTCTCATCATCACCACAGTTACGCCAACATTTTTGGTATGATGATGATAAATTCACTTTCATCTTGGGAGTAATAAAAAAAACGGGTCTTCCAAGAATATTCCCGCCAGTACAAAGAGCAAGACGTGGAAAACACTGATTCACACGTGTTCTTCCATTGTTGGTTGCTTGCTTGTATCTCCATGTAGCATTTTTAGCTCCAAAGGCTATAATGGATTGACTCAGTCCTAACTTAAACCTAATTCTAACACAAATCCTTAAACAGCCCATTAAAACGTCCTCACTGACGAAAAACTAATTGGCAGCACCTCCTCTAAACCCTTTGTGTGCCCGTCCTCCACCCCGACCTCCTCCCAATATAAATGTTATTTCTAGGAGACAGGGTTGATCCAAGTCACACAAATATAAACTAGTGGAAAAAAACATGTGAAAGAAAGCTGGAAAATACCTAAATGAGACCAGAGCATTAGCACAGGATCACGAGTTCATGAGGTCTCCAGGTCGAGGTTATGACACCAATGTCAGCAGATGTTCGCTTGTCTCTACTGTCGGCAGAATAAAAGTTGCATCAAACAGACTGCTGCTGTAAATCTTTAATGGTTGTCGTATGTGTGCGCAGCTCCTTCTTTGTACAACCTCTCAAAGTCAAACTGAAAATCCATCTGAAGTGAATCCGCCTGTTAAACAAACGTCCGCCATGAATGATGCCGACTGTTCTTCTGTCGCTGTCATCCTCTCTGTTCTTCTCCTCTGCCTCTCACTTCCTTTTTCAACGGCACTTCAGTCAATAATTTAGTAAAGGCAGATTTACCCACTTTCTTTATTCACTTTTTTTTCTTACAAACAAACCAAAAGATCAACATTTTAACGTTTCCTTTTTCCTCTCAGCTCTAATATTTACTTATCTTACAAATGTTGAGCGGGCTTTCACAGCTGCCAAACAACCGCTTGATCATTAAAGTTTGATTTTTAAGATAACAAGACCAAGTTTTAATCCCAAACTTGTGCTTTTATTTCTTAAAACGTAAAAGTTGTGAAAAGGTAGATGTTCTCTTCAAGTTGTGAAAACCTGAAAGAAATAATAAACGAAGCAGCTCTGAATAAATACTCGTTGGTTTGTTAAATGATTCGAGTTGTTTTGTGTGCATCTGCCTGCAGACATCCAGGATCAGTCAGCAGATCGTGGCGTCAGACGGAGGGAACCGCAGCAGCTCCGTGGAGCTGACCGTCATCATCACCAACGTCCACAACCAGCCGCCACACTGGGAGCAGCCAGAGTACTGGGTCACCGTGCCAGAAAACACCGTCCGAGACGCCAAGATAGTGGTGAGTTAGTGAGGACTTGTTTTGGTCGCAGGAAAACTCGGCTTCTCGTTGGTCCTGATGTGCTCAGGTGGTTCTAAATCTGGACTCCACAGCCTTAAAATGTTTGACTTCCTTCTTGAGAACATATGAACATCTAAGGGGCGGCTGTGGCTCAGGTGGTCGAGCGGGTTGTCCACCAATTGCAAGGTGGCGGTTCAATCCACTATCCCTCTACAGTCGAAGTGTCCTTGGGCAAGACACTGAACTCGAACTTGCTCCCAATGGCAGGCAGCACCTTGCATGGCAGCTCTGTCACCATTGGTGTATGGGTTGGTGAACTGGTGAATGGGTGAATGAGACAAACATTGTAGGCTTTGGATAAAAGTGCTATATAAGTGCAGACCATATCATCTCTCAAAATGAGAGCGCTGACACTGAAACATAAAATTAATAGCATGTTTATATTGACTGCCATAAGAACACAAGTTTCTTCATGTTGGTTGTTTGCATGTGGATTCTTGAGGCCTTCCATCAGAGAATGAAGGTCCATCTTTTTTGTCGTTCTGAGGTCGCTGAGCTTGGCGCACAAAAGCTCTCAAAATGGCTAAAATTGGCGGCTGACTCATATACTACAACTTTTTTTTTTACAAAGTTTTTATTGTTCTCAAGTTCTTATATTTTTGCACTGAAAGGACTGCACCTTCTTTCGCTGTACTTGTTACAATGACAATAAAACAAATCTGAATCTGAATTTGAATCTGAATCTAAACACGTAACACTGTGTGCAGGTTTAACAGCACTGGCGAGTTGGAGTTTTTAAAATTCACTCTGATATAAGAGCTTAACGTTGTCTAGTTTGGCCTCAGAGTTGATCAACAAAAATTAGCTTACGTCTTAAAGTCTTTGTAAAGCAGTAAAAAAACATGTTTTCTTAGTTTGTCACACCACAAGAAATTACTATTAACCACTCAGCTACATTTAAATTATTCAAAAATCTGCAAATACATAAAATTAGGTTTCAAAATTATCTGTTCTGATAACATTAATATCATGCTGGAGCACTGACCATGCAAACAGACCTGAGTTCATTCTAACTAAACCAAACACGTGACACAAGTGCACACTGAATGGGAGAACCTCTGATTCTAACACTTCAGTCCTCGTGATGTTATAGTGGATGGAGTCGTGCAACACCTACGATTCAGCACTATGCAGTCCAGTCTTTCCCATATTTTAGACGTGTTTAGAAACAAATCTCCAAATTTCTTTTACAGTGACTTTGATTATGAAAAAAAACATAAATGCAGCATCTTTAAAATAATTTTATAAAGCAAGAATGGCATTTTTTTGGTATCAGCCGTGAACGCTCCAGTGTTTTTTTGGTGTGTGTTGACATCAAAGCTCCTTCTTTACGGCTGCTGCTGCGGCTTCTTCAAATAGGTAGCTTGCCTGAAAAGTTACCGATCAATAAGCTCCTTCTTCTGATCACTTTAAGTAGCTCTAAGATCTAGAAAGTGACACGGAGGAGAGTGGAAGGAGAGAGAGAGAGCAATATTTAATCCCAGTCGTCCTCCTGCAGCTGTTGGAGTTCTCTTTCATTTACATCCTCCTTCACGTCTGTGCACCAGCACCCCGAGGAGGCTACAAACACTTTTTCTTCTTCTTCTTCTTACTTCGCCCCTCTCTCCTCCCTTTTTCCGCTCATCCACCCCTCTCTCTCTCTTTCTTCCCCCCTCTGTGTCAGCACGTTTAGCCGAGCACTTCCAAACATTTTCTGCCGAGCAAACAACAAACCCGCCCTGAGTTTGTCTCACCTGACTCTCTGCAACACACACACACACACACACACACAGTTTGCTTGTATACCTCCGGTGATTTTTTTTTTTTCTCCCTCTTTTGATCCCTCCATCCTAATTTGCTCTCTTTTCCTAAGCCGCTGGTTTAGAAGGTGGAGGAGTTTTTACCCTCCAGCTGCTCGATTTCATGGAGGTTAGTCAGTTTTCGAATAGTTGGAGGGTGCGTGCGTGCAGTCTCGCTGTGCTGCTGCGCTTTTCTTTGACCCTGCATTTTTTATTTTTTGTACTGAAAAGACTAAAAACGGTGATGATGATGTTGATGATGATGATGGCGACTGGAGGTTGATCCGCCCACAGCTCCATCTGTCAGAAATGATTGAGGAGAGGGAGAAAATTGCACCTGCTGTCGGAGCGTCACAATGGACTCTCATCACCTCCGAAAAAACAGACATTTAATTACTGTGTTTAGCCTGACAGAGGCTGAACGACGGTGGGGGAGAGATGGGAGTCAGATGTAGGAAGGAGATCTGTTGGTTTTGGTCCTTTTCGAGTGATTTGTTGACAATATAGTTTAAAAATGAAATAACATGAGCTTTATTCTTCAATCAGGAGATGTAAAGTCCTCGTTCCGCCATCTTTCTTATTTCTAAATTCTGTTTGGACGTCAGGTTTTTCTCTCCGTGTTTTATTTCTTTCATTTGCCTTCTTGTGCGACAGTCACCCGTTTGGATCTCGTGGCGGCGCTCCATCACGTTTTAAAATCTGGTGAATATTCAACTGAAGCTTGACTTCAAATCAAATTGCACTATCTGTCACAAATCAGTTCTCCAACCGGTTCAGCCCAAGACTAAATCAGAATAACATTTCAACAAATCACTCAAAAACTTAGAAATGTCTCCTCCTCTTCCTCTTCCTCTTCCTCCTCCTCCTCCTCCTCCCTCTTCATCTCCTCTGCTGCGTTAATTGCGCTGAGGAGGAACTGTTGTTTTAAATTTAGCAGCCTTAATAAGGTCTGTTAATTACACTGTTAACGAGGTGGATGCTGCAGAGGTGGAAGCCGCTGTGCGTGTGTGTGTTAAATCTCCATATCAATAAGCCCTAGTCGCCTCCTGCACGTGTGCGAGTTACAGGTTTTGTTATCCTCCTTATTGGCTGACTTCCTCCGGCTTTCTTCCTCATCCTGTTTTTCTGTGGCAGACAAAAATAAAGTAGTAAGTCTGTGGACCAATGATGCACTGAGAAGAATCCTCAAAAGTACAGAGGCTATTATCCCCA
>NW_007578031.1:276655-278785 GCF_000690725.1 Stegastes partitus
CGACGCGCTCACCGGCAGGCAGATGGGGCAGCAAACTTTCATTTTAAATGTCAGCGCAGCCAATCTCGCCGCGGCGCATTTGCTGTTATTTACCTGTACTTTGGTTCATTTTTATGAGAAAAATATGCAAATGAGAGCGACTATATTGCAATTCAGCCGCGTTAAAAGCAGAGTACGCGGCTGGAAGAGCAGCGTGGGGGGAGTCGAGCAGCTGAGCGAGCGGAGGTTCGACTCCTTCTCTTGATTCATGCCTTTGTTGCACTAATACGACCAGAAGCAGATCAACGAGGTGATGAAGCATCGAGCAGAAATACTGCTTATGTTGTGCGATATAAATTAGCAAAACAGCCATTAAAAAAAAAGCAGAATCATCCCGTATAAGCCCAGAACGTCTCCTTGACCTCACCCTGCCCCTGTGCAGCTGACTGCTAACTGTTAGCAGTTGACAGAGCGATCTGTATTCCAGCTGCTGAATCACTCTCAGCACCAGCCCGCACCAGCTGAGAGCGATCTGCTGCGATATCTCCACAGGCATTAATCTGTGTGGGAGAAGATGGCAGACACTGATCAGCTTAGCTTCAACACGCTGCACTGATGTCTAATGAGATGATTTCTCATTAGTGTTGATTCCATTCGCTCTGCTGCCTCGGCCCGCTGCGAGGCTGAGCGTGTCCTGACACGACTTCTCACCTGGAAGCTGGACGGCCTCTTGCTTCTCAGCCTGTTTGTCAGATTTAAAATTGATTTTTTTTCTTTTTTTTTTAGACAATAAGAGAGGACTGTGTTGACAAGTTGTAGATAAGCTTCACTGGCAGGTGAAGAAGCAGCAAACATCAAACCTGTTAAATAGTTTAACAGTTAAATATCGATGTACCAGTTAAATGTCAGCTTACGGCACATTTCATCAACAATACATGCAGCTTCTGGAAAGGTGGTAGTGACTCAGGCCAGAAGACGCATTCCTTCTAGTGATACTTTGTGTTTGGAGCTTCGGTTAGTGAGTCTTTGTGAGTCTTCCAACATGTTGAATCACTGGTAAAGATGAGAGTGAGCGGTGTTGGAGCTGCTGTAGTCAGAGAGGCAGAGCTGAGAGGGTTTTGGTGTTTGCGGTGGTGGACAACGTTTCTCACTCAGGGGCAGCGTGTTGCCTCCAACGGTAGCGTTTGGAGTTGTTCAACATTTTTCTCTGGATGGAGCTAAGCCGACAGTTTCCCACCGCTTTCAGCCTTAAGCTCAATCAGCCACGTAAGGCACTGATATGGTCAAATGATTTGACACTGACAGTAGTGTGGCCATCTGTAGTGGACAAGCTCAGTTTGTTTCAGAAGCATCTTTACATTAGATGCAGCTGACGGATGAGCAAGTACGTTCATGCTGAATTAACAGTTTTATCTGTAAAGCAGTGACAAGTGGTCATCAGTAATTATGTCATTAAATTGTTGCCACCTACTGATCTGGCTGCAGTCACGCCCATTGGTCCAGCATTACAAATAGAAGTCCTTCATGTGAAATCCTACTGAAGCAAAAGTACACAAGTATTGTGCAATGTAGCTGCAGTATTAAATCTTTGGTCCCTGTGACTGATGCATTATTATATATGACATGATTAGATCATTAAAACTGAAGCATCAGTGGGTTTCTGCAGGTGGAGCCACCTTGAACTACTTTATACACAGTTTAATTTACAATGGTGCAAGCTAAATATGGAAAGAAGGTAGGACCTGGAGTTCAAAATGAGCAGAAAAGAAAACCTAAAGTTCTGATACACAAATCTGGTTTTAGATTTTGGGTTTTGATTTTTGTTGCGATATTGGATCATTTGAACATTTACGAAAATATAACTGTATAAAACATGTAGAAGGAAAAGTCAGATCTGATGGTCTTGTTCTTTTTCTAAGACGTTAGACGCCAAAAAAGTTGGAAAGCAATGATTAAATATTTAACAGTGTGTTGTATGTTAAACGCTTTGTGCGAAACATTCATCTTAAAGTAATCAAAGGTGTCAATAAATGTAATGGAGTACAAAGCAAAATGTGTTTTTTTCTGAAATTAAGTGGATGTATGGAAATGTAAAGTAGCATAAAATGGAAATACTCAAGTAAAGTACAAATACTAAAAAAAAAAAAGGTT
>NW_007578031.1:279516-282596 GCF_000690725.1 Stegastes partitus
GCAAGGGAGTCCCACCCGAAAGAGCACCCAGATTTATTATTTTCGTCACTCAAATTGGGACATAATTCACAAAATGAATACGTCTGTTTTGAGGGGGACCTAAAAATAGCAAGTAAGACCATTAACTTAAACTGGACTCTAACAATGTCCAGGAGAGTCGCCCCCTGCTGGCCATCAGAAAAGAATGCAGTTTTAAGCCAATTCTGACTTTTCTTATCAGACTTTTTAGGTTAGTAATAGTTTGGACAAATCACATTAATCAAAGAGGCTTGGAGCATGCAGTGCATCTTTAAGAGTCTAATTCAACACTGATAGCCCTCTGCTAGTTTGTGCTGTCGGGCTTTTTCCATTGACTGATTGTAAACAACTGTGATGATGTTTAATCTTTACTTAAAATCTTAAATTTAGGTGATAAATTTGACAATACTGGAAAATTATTGTGACACAGCAGGAGCCATGGTAGCAACATGTAAGTAAAAATAAGACCTTTAATTTGCTATACCTTGTTTTGACCAACCCACGATCCCACACGATGATGTGACCCTTAAAAATTTACCCAAAATGCAACTTTTAAAGAAAAATAATCAGAGTGATGAAAACAAAAACGTGACAGGAAGCTCAGACACGCACAGAGACATATTGTTTCAGTAGACAGGAGGTTCAAGTGTTTGTATTTATGGATTAATTATGTAACAGAAGTACATAATCTGTTTACTCGACCTCTGACCCTCTCGTCCTCCGTCCCTCTCCAGACCATCAAGGCTACGTCTCCGCTCGGCGACCCCCGTGTGACCTACAACCTGGAGGAGGGTCAGGTGCCGGAAACCAACATGCCGGTGCGGTTCTACATCAAACCGAACCGGGCGGACGGCTCAGCTTCCATCCTGGTGGCGGAGAACCTCGACTTCGAGACGACGCGCTTCTTCACGCTGCGAGTGCGAGTCCAGAACGTCGCTGCTGTGCCGCTCGCCTCCTTCACCACTGTCTACGTCAACGTGACGGGTGAGAATGAGTGTGTGTGTTTGAGTGCTTCAGGTCCTATTTCAGTTTTAAAGCTTGTCAATAACTTTGGGTTCTTTGAGGGTTTAAGGGCAGCACCAAATGTAATACATGGTGATGAGTTTTTAGGGGTTTAATCAAGGAGCAGAAAGCAATTTTAGGAGTTGGTTCATTCATATCAACAGCTAACGCCTCCATTCAGTCTTATTAAACCGTTGCAGAAGAAGAGCAATGAGAGGAAATAATTGCAGGAGTGCAAAAGTAAAAGAATTTAAAAAAGAACATGATGGATATTTGCTGTTTGCTCGTGGTGTTGTATGTGATTGTTCCCATGAAAAGGGCCACAAATAACTGGAATAAATTAGCTTCTGCGTAGCCGATCGATCACAGTCCAGCCACTAACATTGTTTTATGAATGATGTGATCTGAATGAGACGACAGCCAGTGTGTACGATCGCTTTCTAATGTTTGGATTATCAAACTCTCAGTTCCTTTCGATGTCAATGCATTTTACAAGCGGCACAAACTCNGACTGTGATTAAAAGGTTAATGTGGTGACAGAGATTTTATTTTAAATCTGTTGTTTTTTTTGGAGTGAACTTGCATGAATCAGTGAAATGTGTGTGTTCAGGAATATACGGTCCCAGGAGCTTTTCATCCATGTGTGTGAGTGCAGGTCATACTCTTTCTGTAAAGTGAGGCGGCATCACTCAACCATGGAAAACACAATCCTTCCCTGGAAAGGTTTGTGGTCAGGAAGGACAAAGGCCTTAAAAGCACTTTCTCTCTCTCACACACACACACACACACACAGTTATTTTTCCTTTACAACGGACATTTCATTGACTTATATTCATGTCCCGCAAGCTCAGTCTAATCCTATCTGTAACCTTAACCTAAACCTAAACTCATCCTGACCCTGAATAAAATCTTCATACATAAATTTGGTGATTTATGTTACGGCGACTCCCTTTGTCCTCAAAAATGTGACTGTGTAAAGAGTGTAAACAGATTTATGTCCTCACAACATGAGCAGTGCACACTCACACTCTGAGGTCGGCTTATTCTACTGCCAAGAGAATAATATCTATCTTAGTCTGAAAAGCTCTGCGCCGGTCAGGACAACACACACACACAAAAACAGACACACACACACAAAAAAAATTATCAAATATCAACAAAGCTGAAGCTGAAACCTTTTTCGGTGTCTCGGAAAAGTTTTCTCCGCTTCATCTCCATAGAAGGACTGAACCGCGGCTCCGACCGTTGAAACGCCGCATTCTTTGAAATGCGGTTGTGTATCTGTGGGTGTCATCTTTCTGGTGAGTGTTATGGTTTATGGATCTGGAGGCCGTCGGAGCCGTTGTGAAGACGAACGACCTCGCCGTCGACGCTAACGGCCGCGTGATAACATGATGTCATCGTGAACCAGCACAGAGTCCGTTTTTGGCCTGATTTCCTGACAGATTGTTCTAATGCGATGTGAGAGTTACGGCTGATACGTTTGTGTTCGTAAACTTGGAGCCTGAAAGTAACACACACGGAGGTTTGAGGGGCCGGCTGTATATCTTTTGTTCTCTCTGCACTGCTTGTAATAAGTCTGAGTGATGATTCTTGCTTCTGTTTTCAGAATCCATCAACTCTGAACAGATGTTCTCGTATTAGGAACTCCAAACACTAGACTACATACTAACAGCAACATTCTATTAAACTTCTCACATGTAAACAGAAGCACAGATTAAACTACAGCTACCCTGTGACCCTCCGATTCAGAATGGCAGAAAGCCACAAATGTCTCAGGCCGATGGACCAAAGGGCAGTAAAGTTATAAATATTACACATATAACGTTATTGGACTGTTTCTAAAAACGTTACCACAGTTGTCCGACCCCTTGAAAAGAGGGACATAATATATACCGCTGAGGAAGGCTTGGTTCCAAAGCTGTACTTTTGTGTTGGTTACATTTAAAATGTTGTTTTCTTCTTTCTGAAACAGAATCTGAATGCATTTTAGTGGTGTAGATTCCAAAATTATATATATATACAAACAAAATAAGTAATTAATGAAACATATTTTAACA
>NW_007578031.1:284732-288029 GCF_000690725.1 Stegastes partitus
CTTTCGATGTCAATGCATTTTACAAGCGGCACAAACTCTTGCGTCAAAGTTCATCACTGTCAGATTTAAATTCACATTTGAATCCTGTGATGAAACTTATTGATAATCGACAACATGTTGCGTTAAAATGCTTGTGTGAGGAAGATTTGATGTGAGGAGGATGTTGAAATACAGTCCTGACTTGATAATCCGACCCTTAACAATCCAAGACTTTGCTATCCGACAGATTTTCAGGAAAAACAAACAGAACCCATTAAAAACAGCCTTAACATACCGACAGCCGACATGACATTTTATGTCACAAATCAGGATAACGGCGTATTATCTGACTGAACAATCCCACAGATTGGCTACGTTCAGACTGCAGGACTTGATGCTCAATGAGGATTTTTTTGTGAGTTTGTTCACATTTCCAGTTAAACACGACTTGTATGTGATCTGCTGTGTGAACTTCATACGACCCAAAAGTTCCCGCATGCGCAGAAGAGGACACGACGACGTCACACGTAGTGAGCGTGCTCAGTGTTTACGGAAGTAAACATGGATGGTAACGGTGGAGAGTATCCGCCACTCCCCCGCCGCCACTGATGGTGGAAACAGAACTGTGACCGCTAATTAAACTGGCATCTGCAATGCGTTCCGGCCACTCCCACCCCATTGTAGCACTCCCACCCCATTGTAGCGCTCCCCCGGGGTGGAAGTGGCCGGAACGTGCACAAGCGCACCGGTCAATTAGGCGTGAAATCCAGCGATGCGTAGTGTTCTAACAATATTATTATAACAACTATAAACAATGAATATTAACAACTAATGATCCTTCCAGCATCAAGCCCTCCTTGTATCTCGACCTCCGTCTTGACAATCCGACAGCCTTGCTATCCGACATAAAAGAAGGCTTATTGTCGGATTATCGAGTCATGACTGTGTATTGATATCTGCATGTGTTGCGTGATACAAAACCAGTGATGTAAAAATATAGTGATTTTACAAATTAATTAATAAGTGAGGAAGTAAGTGAATAAAGGGATCAGTAGATGATGTGATTACTTCTCTACTTCCAGGGAGTATTATTTCTTATCACATCTCTGTTAATAGCACCAATAACGTGAAGCTCGGACTCTAGATTTCTCTCTTTCTCTGTTTTGAACTATTCTACACACATTTAGCGCATTCACGTGCCAGAAATATTCACCGCTCAGCTCTGACCGGGCAGAGGTAAAGAAGTCATCAGTGAGCAACGGGAACTCAGCCGTAATGAGCGACGGTGCCGCCGAAAACGACGAGGAACGAGAGTAATGAAGTGTGGTTCATATCCCTGCTCATCTGTGGAAGAAGAAAAAGGGAAGAAAAGAAGAAAACAGCAGCGACTGGTGGCGCGAGCTCCATGCCACCTCGTTTTAACAGTGACTCATTTCCCAATCAGCATCTGTAGGCGGGTGGAGAGAAGGAAAAAGGAGAAAACACTTCCTGACTTTGATTGGCTTTGAACAAGCCCACATCGGACGCTGTAATTGGCTTAGCGGAGCTTGAAAGTGAGCTGACAAGCTGCTTTGTGGACTCTTCAGGGTGTTTGGATAATAATTCCTCACTAATAACTCCGTTTTCATTAGCGAGGGGGAGACACAGTCCAACTTCACTTTCTGATGGACTTCAGACTGTTTTTTATTCCCTCTCTTTGTCCGTCTTTAGTTCTTCTTTCCTTCTCTCCGTGCATTTGATCTTTTCTTTTAATCTCCTTTGCTGTTGTAAAATGTTGCAAGAACCACATGCATTTCTTCTGTCCCTCTTTGCCTTCTGTCTTGCCTTTCTTTCCGTCCTTCTTTATTTCCTGCTCATTTTCCTTTCTTTGTCGCCTTTTCTTTCTCCGTCAGTTTTTAATCCAATTTAATCAGCTTTCATGGACATGACAGACTGTCTGTGTTCTTCTGCCAGATCCTGCAACAACAAAAATGATGAATTCAGAAAAATAAGATGTGTTTTTTTTTTCACTGCCGCTCTACCTTGTTTTTCTTTCAGACGTGAACGACAACGTCCCTTTCTTCCTGTCGTCCACCTACGAGGCGACGGTTCCCGAAGGAGCCCAGATCGGCACGTCGGTGGCTCAGGTGTCGGCCACGGACCTGGACTCCGGTTTGCACGGGATGGTGAGATGCAGCTGCACCGATGACCTTTTGCTTCCTCGCCTTCTTCTGCTTCAACTCTTCTCTTTCTGGGTGTTTCAGGTCCACTACGTGATCCTGAAGGACGAAAGCGGCGATTCTCAGTTCTTCAGCATCGACTCGCGCAGCGGCGTCATCGTCACTCGAGCCTCTTTCGACCGCGAGCAGAAAGCTTCCTACCTGATCGAGGTGCAGTCGCAGGACGGCTCGGAGTCGGCTCGACCGGGCCAGCAGGGCCAGCCCAACACAGGTAACGCACCTCTGGTCACTGTGCAGCGCTTCAATCACTCTGTGTGTGACTAAAACACAAGAGATTCAGCACAAAAACCATCACAGTAATAAGCATGGATATAATCCTACATCAGTTCGTACAAAATGTGTCTTTCAGCCTTTTGATGGTTGAGAAACATGAATTGGAATCAGCAGGAATATGCTCCTAATTGGAAAAACAAGACAATAATATAATCATCAAATCCTCTCCTGTTTCATAATGTGTTCTAGCAATTAATAATTAATTAGTATTGAAACAGAGAAGAGAAAATGAGCGAAGCAGCAATCTGGTGCCATTTTTTTTTTTTTTGTACTGATGGAATTAATACTGTGGAGATACTGTATGCATTAGAATTAATTTCCATGTCTTCATATGTTCAGATTGGATTTTATTTGAGATTCAGTGATTATTTACGGTATTTTTTTGAATTTTTATGTAATTATAGTGTGCATTTTAAACTGTTTGTGGTTAGTAAGCAGTACTTTAATGGAAGACTGTCAGCATGCACATCCAAATAACACATGTGTACGTAAGTTCTCAAGCACATAGAGGACATGAAGGCTGGTTTCACATCTCACCTCTAAAAATGGACCCTAAGAAAAGGGATCGCTGTTGCTCAGCAGATGAATCATCCAATAAGTAGTTGAACCCATCCGATAGAAGCTCACTGCCATCAATGTGTGTGAATCAGGCTCTTGATTTTGATTCAGTTTTACTTTATTAACCCTTTGAACCCTAAAACCTGCCGTCTAGTGTTGAAAAATCACCAAATTACACCATTCATCAGACCTACAAGCTACAAAAACATCTAAAAGTGTCGGATTTTCAACTTTCTAATTGTTCTTTAAGAGGTCGTCTGAGAAAATG
>NW_007578031.1:292288-294943 GCF_000690725.1 Stegastes partitus
TATGCTTTAGCCAAGACCGCAGCATTAGCATTGGACCCAACACTGAAAACAAACTAGCTGTTTGACGAACCAAACAAGCTGCATAACACAGTGGCCAAAACTGTTTAGCAAGCAAAGTAGGTTCTGGGAGGTTCTAATCTCTCGACAACGCGCGACAAACAGCGCTGTCCACGGTCCTGAAACCTGAACTCACAGCGCTGTGCTTCAGAACCAGGTTCTGCTGTTTGTGCAGCGAGAAATGAGAAAGGATCAGATAACAAGCTTCAAATATTTCATGGGAGAAAATTTCAAAGAAGGTGTTTCATTACTGTCATCTCTTTGACTCTGGTGTCTCAGCCCTTATTTTTGTTGTTTTTGACATTTTTTTTTTCTGCAGTCCACATTCATACAGTGTGACTCATTCATGCTCTGCCTCGTATTCAGATTTCACTCCGATTCCCTCTGGAGGGCTCATTTGTTTCCAATTGTTCCCGCAGTTGTGTCACTATTTTTTTAATTTGAACCATTTGTTAAAAACAGAAATAAATAATTGCTCTGTACTCGACCAAACTTACTGACGGCACGACTAACAAGCCATAGAAGAATATCTGAGTCAACTTCAGACAAATTCTTTGTTTTCCCTTTCGTGCGTTGGCCAGAGGAAATGTGTGAGCAACGGCGTGATTCAGCAGGAGTTTATAAATACCACTAATGACTCACAGACACATTGTGTGACTCATAAAGCTCGGGGTAGGGTTACAGTAGGTGATGCGATTTATGCTAATGATGCACCGCGAACAGCACGAGTGCAAGTCAGCAGTTGCATTACGTTTAGCCAATAAATGTACAAAAGTTTCGGTTAATATTTCTGTTGTTCATCTGATATTGTAAGAAGTCATAGAAAAAAGTCTGCGTTTGTCAAATTCACTTGGAAGAGAAAGATCCATCATCGCTTTAGAACTGGACCCATTGCCAGGATGACGTGACTCAGGGGGCAGCTAAAAATAGTAAGACAGTGGGTTTTCATCCAGATACACCTGTTTCTGCATATAATTCTTTAATCTGCAGATGGAAATAAACAGCATCCATCCATTATCTNTGACGTTCTCCTGTGTCCCGTCTTCCCTCAGACACGGCCTACGTCAGGATCTTCATCACCGACGTCAACGACAACGCCCCGGCGTTCGCCCAGCCGGTGTACGAGGTGAGCGTGGAGGAAGACAAGGAGGTCGGCTTCGTCCTCATCACCGTCACCGCCAACGACGAGGACGAAGGTGAGTCCGAGTGAAGCGGAAAGGAACCTGCTGGTCGTAGAGTGAAGTCGGTTTCAGTCTGATTTCATGTGAGCTTCAGTCAGACCGGAGGAAGTTCGGGACGTGAAGTATCTGCTGTTTCCTCTCTGTGTGCGTTCTGTTGTGTTAATGATGCTCGATGTGAAGCTCTTGTGTTGGTTTTATCAGTTCACTCTGTTTGTTCTGTTCTCTTCCTCTCAACGCCTGCCTTGATTTTTTTGCTCTCTTGTCTTTATCTCCTCTTTTTTGTTCCCTTTTTCTTCTTTTCTGCTCTTTCTTCTGATTTCTTGTCTTCTACTTTCTTCTTTTTCTCTTTTCATCCCATTCCATTTCCATTTGCCAGTTCTCGTTTTCAATTGTCATTCCCGTTTTCCTTTTATTCTCTCTGCTGTTCTACTTACTTTTGTGTTTCCTCGTGTCTCTTCTCTTGACTTGTTGTCTCTTTGCCTTTTTGGTTTTCCTCCCTCCTGTTCTCTTCTCTCTATTTCCCTTTCATTTTCTCTTCTCTTGTATTTTGATTTTGTCCTGTTTGTTCTCCTCTCTGGATTTTTTTTTTTGCTGTGTAGTAGCTTGCACGTGGTTTTTGGACAGTGTTTATCATTTGGTTTCATAATTTTGTTCTGCAAAAAATCAGTCAGAAAGAAGGGAGAACAATGCTGGCTGGGCCGGTTAAGCCGTTTGGACGCATCAGAACTAGTCGAGTCCAGGGTGTTGGCTCCACAGATGCAGTCTGGTCCTGCAGGAGATGATGGCAGCCTGCCTTAGTGTTGAATTTAACAATAGACAGCATGGGTCCAATTCTGCAAAGCTGCACCCGGCCCATACCCACAAAAAGCTCAGAGCGAGAATCAAAATGTTACAGCAAACATCGCCAGTTGTGGGAGACTGGAAGATCATTCAGTTAATGTTTTTGATACCTGAGGCTTTGAGCTACAAGTGTGAAGGAACCAAATCCAACAACTGTTGTTGGTTTGTGTTTTTTTTCTGTGTTGAAGAATGAAAAAAAAAAAAAAAGTTCAAATTCACACATTTTCAGATGGCTGAGGTGTTTTAATCTTACAGTCCTGAATTCATAGTTTTGTTTTTAATAGAAAGGCAGCAGCACAATCCCAGGGGCTTAAAACTCACGCAGTGTCGTACTGTGTTCACGCAGGTCTGAGATTGTTTATCATTTTCCATCAAGTACTTTACAAAGAACCTGACAATCAGCTGAAATCTGTGACGAGCTGAGAGGTTAAAGGTTGTGTCATAGACGGCTGATTAGTCGGGATGTCAGAATCCGATATCAGTCATCAGAAATCAAGACAGATCAAGATTTTTTTAATTGATTGGTATCAGAATGACCTTTAGCTTGATCCTTTGCTACTTCTGCTAATTAATCAGC
>NW_007578031.1:296172-298223 GCF_000690725.1 Stegastes partitus
CCTGGTGGAACAAGCAGGTACTACAGCTAATCCACAATGCATTCAGAGCATACCGGTTTCTGCCATCCACGGGAAAGTGGCCTACCGGAGCTTTGCAACAAGGTTTCCTGACCACCTACATACCATGAGGCAAGAGTTTGAAAGCAAAAATCATTTTTTGTTAATGCACTGCAAAGCCATTTAGCTTTCAAACATACATTCTGGGTTGATTTTAATAACTTTAATGAACTTGGAGTTTGTATTTTCTAGGATAATGGCATCAGACTGGGAGTCAGTGTTTGGCAAATACTACAAAATAAAGGACTCTGATCAGATCGGGGGCAAAAATCAGAACCTTCCTACTAATTAGACTTAATAAAATGATTTAGATGTGTAACCAGAATGGAGGTAAACGAGCTTTGGGAGCAGATTTTTTTATTTGTTTGTTTGTTTTCTGGTCATGAAAGACACCATAATTGTTTCTATCCTGGTTTTCATTTTTGGGATTTAGTGTTTTACCGTCTGTGCTTACTGTAACAGAAGTACTTTGAAAAAACAGATTTTTCAATTTATATTTTTTACACTTTTCCGCCACTTCTTTGCTGTTTTCTTAATTTTTGTGCCCTCTTTTGTCCTCTCATCTTTCCTCTCCTTGTTTTCTCCCCCCCGTTTTATCTCCTCCTCTCTTCTCCTCCTCTCTCCTCCTCTCGCTGTCACTGCTCGTTAGCGAGCGCTGCTGCTCCCTTGAGGTCGACAGTTTTGATGTTTGTCTCTTTGTTTGTGTTTGTCCCTCATTTCTCTTCCTCCTCCGCTCGAAACCAATAAGCAGCAGGAGGCAAAAAAAAAAAAGAGAGAAAAAAATATCAGAAAACAACAACAACAAAAAAAAAGAACAATCTTCTCTCTCTCCCTTTCTTAATGACGGCTGTTGGTGTCAGCTCCAAGCCTCGGAGATTTTCTTTACTCAGAGCGAAGGAAAGCAGAGTGACGTCTTATTATTTATTTTCTTTTTTTTNGTTGTAAAGGAAGAGCAGCCGAATGTTAGTGAAGACTTTTTTTTTCTTTTTTTTTTTGTGTCATCATCAGTCAGTAATCAAGGAATCAATAACCCAGTTTGAGTACAGTGGACATTTGTCCTCTGCTGTTTTAGTCACCAGAGAAATGATTTGAACTGTAAAGTCAGCTCTATTAGATATTTACAATTTCATTTAGAGAGTAGATACACATTCACACGCCAGCGGTGACAGAGCTGCCATGCAAGGTGCTGCCTGCCATTGGGAGCAACTTCAGGTTCAGTGTCTTGCCCAAGGACACTTTGACTGTGGAGGGGCCGGGGATCGAACCGCCAACCTTGCAATTAGACCTGAGCCACCCCTACATATACAACTACGACAGAAGAACCTAGTTGGTTCTGGCTGGTTTTTAACACGAGCTCTGGTTGAAGGGCATTAACCACCACAGAGTCATGGTGCCCATTGCTAGCTAAACCTCTACAATGCTCTCTGCTTGGCAACACTGAACTGCCAATACTGACACCCCATTTTCCACCAATCTGGTTCCAGTGCTGGTTCGGAGCCGGTGCCTGACTTAGCACCAGTTCTTTGTGTTTCCACGGCCTAAGCACCGGCTCCAGGTTCTCAAAACTGGTGCTTAGCGAGCACCAACTCTTTGCTGGGCCAGAGAAAAGCACCAAGTATATCGGGGTGGGGTTATCATGACCACCGAGACCAGTGAATGAACGGGACACACAAGCAGTGATTTGTGTCGTTTTTCACCAGGACGTCCCTGGTCCGATCACAGATGTATTGGAATGAGTCCAGGGACACACAACTGTTGCGCCCCAACAAATGAGAAAGTTGGTCACACGGTAAAAAAGTTAGTCTGGAGTCCTGTGTGGACTTCCATGTGGCACGAGCATTGTTCGGTAAACGGCTACCTATGCAGTGACGTATGGCGTGGCTCTAATTTGGCTCCCTGCTGATGGAAAAACAACCGGTTCTTAGATTGGAACCAACTAAGCACCGGCCCTAGCACCGGCACAGAACTAGCACCTGGTTCTTCTTGGTGGAAAA
>NW_007578031.1:298947-302324 GCF_000690725.1 Stegastes partitus
AACAAGCTTCAAATATTTCATGGGAGAAAATTTCAAAGAAGGTGTTTCATTACTGTCATCTCTTTGACTCTGGTGTCTCAGCCCTTATTTTTGTTTTTGACATTTTTTTTCTGCAGAGTGGGCTACAGGATGAGCAGAAAATACTAAATAAATTGTGTTTGCATGGGTTTCCTGCACACTGAAGGATTATTATAAATGTTTCAGCTCCACTCATTTTCAATTTGACCTCAATCGTCATCAACTTTTTTTTCTAAAGCGCCTTTCAAAACGAGAGTGACAAGGCACTTCACAAAAAAGAGCAACAACAAAACATTAGAAAACACACTCTATAGTATTACCTACATGATTGCATAAAAGATTCCAATAAAGGTATATTACACTCTAAAAGGTAATACCTATGCTTACTTGAATCACATTAGTGTACTTTACTTATTTCTCATTGTCCTGTTCATTTAACTCATGGACTGTGAGTATGTACGGTTTTTTTCCTTGAAGAGTTATAAAACTAAGTACACTTGAGGAAACTGGACTTGAAACGTTCTGTTCCTGGACTGAACACAGAGCTCAGCAGTGCACATGTGCAGTAGAGAAGTTTCTGGAAACTTTACAGGTGGCTGTGGCTCGGGTGGTAGAGCAGGTTGGTCAATAATTGGAAGGTCGATGATTCCTGTAACCTGTTTCATGGTCGTTGTGTCCTTGGGTAAGACACTTCACCACCTTGCCTGGTAGAAATGCGCACGAATGGATTGTTTGAGGTGGTGGTTGGAGGGCAGAATGGCAGCCACGCCTCTGTCAGTCTGCCCCAGGGCAGCTGTAATCGTAGCTACCACCACCAGAATGAATGTGTGTGAATGAATAATTGACAGTGTAAAGCAACTTTGAGTATCTAGAAAAGCCCTATATAAATCTGATCAATTACAATTATTATTTAAGTTTCTAACCCTTGGAAAGATCAAGTTCATTCTACTATTATGCTATTTTTAAGTTCACAAAATTAAGTAAATACAGCTAAATTGTAAGTAAACTTTACTGTATGAAGTAAACTGAATTTAAGACTAATGGTTATATTTACTTACCTTTTTTGAGTGCAACCAGTTTCCTAGATTTGTTTAAGTAAGATCAACTTTTCACATTTTACAGTGCAGATGTAACGTTTCAATGCAAATGCAAGCACGTTTCCTGAGTGAGAAATCTAAATTTTTTATGAGTCTGCTTCATGATCATTCCTATAGCTGCAAACGATGTCCTCAACTTGATGTTTTAATCTAAAGTAATCAGTTAAATTGATTCTCTGTCCATCCACTTGTTGCCTCCTTTACAGCTGACTTTGCTGCTGGATGTCACCAGACTCCATNACACACACTCTGAGGAGAGAGAGCAATGCAGCAAATCACATATACACATAATACTATAAATGACCCACAGGGGCATAAAACCCCCCCTTTGGAAGTTAGTATCATCCCTCCACACAAGGGAACATCAGCAGGAAGTGGGGCAGCGATAAACATACATGCTGGACATGTGGTTCATTTACATATTTGTTCCATGTGAGCTGATCCACTGTAGTTATTGCAAACGGGGAGAATGGATGCATGCATGATCGTATTGTTCTCTTAGATGTGTTTTGTCCTCTGAGGCCACCATACACAACGTATGCTTCATCAGCACTGCATTATTGTGCAGCTTCTAGTGTCTCTTAGCACTGTTTACATTATATGAGATGAAAGGTATTCCCACGTTCATGACATGATGCTGTGCTGCTCTTTTAATTTGAGTGCAATAGGTGCATATAATAAGCCCTGAAGGGTGGAAGTGGAGGAATATAATAAACACATGTAAGGGACGCTTTAAGGAGGAGGCAGAGAGGATTTCATTGGTCAGCATCAAACCTGCCTTCTATTGCACGGGGTGTTTTCATTTTGCGAAGATCCGAGAGCAAGATCACAAATCTTGAAGCAGAGGTCGAGTGTGAGCTTGAGAAGATGCGCTCAGGTTGCAAAACAGGACATTTGTGAGAACATATCTACAAAATCTGTATGTAAAATGAAGANCATCACAAAACTCTTTACGAAACTGTTTCAGATCTCTACCAACATGTTATGGGTTCTTCCTTTGACCATTTGTCACTTCTCTTCTCATTTTCCATCAAGTTTATCCATTCGTTAGCAAATGCCACAAAAACATGCTGCTTATTTTTTATGTGAAATCTTAACGAACGATAGCTTGATCTGTTTGTGATTAAATAATTACATATTTCCACATAATTAGCAGAGGATTGCCCCCCTTACCCTCTGCAATTACGACTGTAAAACACCATCATTTGTCATGAATTGTCATTGAGCTCAACACAATCAGACAGAAAGCACTTTTTTTTTTTCTGTCACAGTTAAAAATGATGAGGCACTCCAACACATCCTGATTAACGCTGGCGTTAAGCGACGCTAATGAACAGCTGCATTCGCTGGTCATGGCAGCGTTGGGTCCAGCTGGCAGCACGACAAGTATGTTGTTTGTTTTTTACCCGACTGCTATGTGTACCGGTTTGAAAATGATAGTTGTGTTTTGCAGCAGATATCGAAACGTGCAGCTGCTTGCGTTTGTTTCTGGGCTGTAGGAATCTGTAGACCTGTGTGTGTTTACATGATCGGTGTTTGTGAAGGTTACTGAAGGTGAAAGAATCAAACTAAGTGTTAAAGCTTCAATCTGAGGTTTGATGAGCTGTAAAGCGAACTGAAGGTTTTATCCGCTATCTGCAGCAACTGCGCCATCACCTTGGCTGTGTGTGTGTGTCTATGTGTGTGTGTGTGTGTTGTACGTTATGGCCACAGTTTGCTGTTGGAGCTGACAGGTGTTGAAGCACCAGTGACCTTCAGTCCAGAAATAAAGTGCAGGTCAGGCAAGCACAATTACAGCAGAAAACACACACATACACGTTGATGCTTCACAATTCCTGCGTTGGTGTCAGCTTGATTTGGTGTTTGTTGGAATAATCAAAGGTGGGGGTGGATGGATGGATGAGGAGGGGGCATGAAGACTGGGTTTAGATTACCACTCTACTTCCTCCTCCCCGCCTTAAAGCTGATTAGGCGCCGCAGCTTTTGTCACCCGTCGCGTTTTCTGGATCCATTTGGTCGTCCTAGTGGAAAATTTGCCGAATTAAGAGCGTCTGGTAATGAGATCAAGAGGCTTTTTTTTTTTTTTTTTAATTCCGCTGAGTTTGGTGTTTCTGTTTAATGCCGCCCCGGGGGTTTAACAAACACACACAGACACCTACTGCTGCAGCGAAGTCGAGTGATATGGAGGGATCAGTGTGTGTGTGAACAAGTGGTGTTACTGTACGCTGATGATAGGAAGTGATCGGTTCTCACATATGTTTA
>NW_007578031.1:305530-321799 GCF_000690725.1 Stegastes partitus
TGTGTGTGTGTGTGTGTTTACCAAGTCCATGTGTGTGTTGGCGTTACTTCACTTCATCAGGAAGGAAGAGGAGAGGAGAGGAGAGGGGAGGCCAGGGGAGGAAAGGAAGAGGAGAGATGGAAGAGAGAGAATGAGGAGGAAAAATCTAAAAATGCAAAAACAAGACGGGTTGTAATGGATGAGCAGAGTAGAGGATGGATGGACGAATGGAGGGAGGAGAGGAAAGATCATATGGAGTACAAAGGCCAGGAGAGAAGAAAGGATGCAGGACCTAAAGGGAGAGGAGAGGTTGGAAGGAGAGATGAAGGCAGATGTTCAGCATAAGTGTACAAAAAAAGGCAGAAGAAGCCAAGAGGATTTGGGAAGGAGGTGTACGAAGGAGAATAAAGGAAACAAGGAAAGATTGAGGCCTAATTATAAAATAAAGAAGAGAAGAAGACAGTCATGTGTAGGATAGAAAAGAAGAAGAGACTGGAAATGGTTGGACAGCAAGGAGAAGAGGAAAGATTGAGGTTATAGAAGTCGTCACAACAACATTTGAAGCAGATGCATTTTACAGCGATTTCACTTTCGAGTCGTCCCAGTTGGTGGATTCACTTTTGAGGAAAAACGATTTTAGTGTGCCAAATTCTACTTCAGTGAACTTTATACCCAAAAAAAAATAGCAAGAAAACAGAACTATTAGTTAGTTTTGTTTATAATCCTTTCAGAATATCCTTTTGTTGTCAGACATTTTTCTTTTTTGTTGTGACCAGCCCTTAAGGAGCAGAGGAGGGGGAAAAAAAAGTAGGAGATCAAAGCTGGTGGGGAGAGAGGTGAGCAAAAGACAGAATATAAAGAAATTAAAGTTCGTAAAGGTGTCAAAGTGAGTCCCGAGCGAGGGGCGCTTAAGAATCTCGGTGTCTTGTTTACGAGTGAGGCTAAACTGGAGTGACGGACGGAGTCAGCGGTAATGCAAAAAAAAAAAAGCATTGTGGTGAAGAGAGAGCTGAGCCCGAAGGCAACGCTTTACCAGTCGACGTACGTTCCAACCTTCACCTGTGACCGAAAGAATGAGGTCACAGGCGCAAACGGACAAAATGAGTTTCCCCCCCTCACAAATAGAGACGGAGCTCAGACGTCTGCAGGGAACTCGGAGTAGTAGATCTGCTTCCCCCCGCCCCGTCGTGTTGGTTCAGATCAGGAGTAGTTTTCCAGGCACGTCCAACAGGTGGGAGACCCCTGGGGTGGACCCGGAGACAATATATATCTCATCTAGCCAGGCGCTACCTCAGGAGAAGGGCTGGGGAGGGTTTCAGCGCAACACAACTGTGCTACTCATCTTGTGGGACCGTGGCTGTTTACACACAAACAAAGTGTAAATCAATAATTTTTAGGGTGATGGATTTGCTTTAAGGTTGAGTTTAGGTTATGTTAAGTCTCCGGGAAATGGAGTGGAGTCAGTGCAACGTGATGGAAACTGTGTTTGTGTGTGAGATAGAGGAAGGGTGGAGGAGAGCGAGGCGCCTAATGAGCCCCACTGTGAGCCCCACGCCTGTTTTCCTCCCAAATATTTCATATTTGTTGCTGCTGTCCACACAGGGTCATCAGTCTGTGTGTGTCTGCTGCCAATCAAACATTTGTGTGGAGGGTTTTTTTTTTTCTGCTGGTAAATCTACTCCAATATCATTCAGAAATTAGATTTTCACAATCAGACGGCTCAGTTTCAGATACGCTGGATTAAACAGGATGCTACTGTGTGTTTATTATAATTCGGTGTACCACATGTTTCAAATGTTCACCTTAAATCATATTAAATGACTCCCTGATCATTCTCTCTCAAAACCTTCTAAAAAAGAGACTTTTGGGGGTTTTTCTGTCCTTCGTTCTTTCATTCAGTCTGTTTTATTTCTGACCCGCCCCTCCTCACCTGCTAACCAGCCCCCACAGCGGATGCCCTCCCAGCCTCCCCGTCTCGTCTTCGTGCCATGTGCCTTGCTTTTCGCTCTGTTCTTGGCCAGCCCGTCTGATCCTGATTGTTTTTTTGACCTTGCCTGTGTTGCTGGTTTCTGCTCCTGCCGGCTCCCGTGTTTGTTTGCCTTCCTGCTCCTTTTTTTTTTTTTTGTAACCTCTCATGACCTGCCTTGTGTGTTGTGCTGTCGGGTGCCTTTTCTGAGAAATGTGACAGTTGCAGTGACAAAAAAAAAAAACTGGCAACTCAGTAATCTGTACATTTTCCATTAACCCCTTCAGCACTATTCTATTTTTAATTTATTTATTTTTTTAATTTCATCTGGAAAAAATATACAAATTCAATCAGTTCCACAACTGTGATCCAAAATGAACAACCTTGGGCTCTGTGCATAAGAGACAGTTGGAAGAATTTAGAAATGCAAAAAGTTTCTCTCAAGGTCACAGTGAGATTTGAAAATCTCAAGCGAAAATTGCCATTTTAACTTCAATCTCATTTTTATATATTTTCTTCTTTTTTAAACTACACAAAAATGCAGCACTAAAAATGCTAAATCTAATCATAGCAGCACACAAAACTCTTCTTTTTTTTGCTTATTTCAACACAGAACTTACTAGTCTTAATTGAAAAGCAAACGTAAAAAAAAAACCCAAAAAAATCTAAATTTTCTGCATTTACCTCCAAAGCTGACCAGTGGCATCAACTCAGTACAAAGAATCAACAACAAAAACAAACACAAGCTAACCAGTGCCTCCATTTCTTCCATCCAGGCGCCAATGCCAAACTGCGCTACCAGATCACCTCTGGAAACACCATGGGCACCTTCGACGTGGAGCCCGAGGTGGGCACCATCTTCGTGGCCCAGCCGCTCGACTACGAGATGGAGCAGCGCTACGAGCTCCGGCTGGTCGCCTCCGATGGGAAGTGGGAGAACGAGACGCTGGTGGTGGTTCACGTGGTCAACCGCAACGACGAGGCGCCCGTTTTCAGCCAGACCGAGTATCACGCCGCGGTGACGGAGGAGCTCACCCAGCTGCCCGTCTTCATCCTGGAGGTCAGTGATCTAAAGACTCCTGAAAAGATTCGTGCTCTTCCAACAATAATGGTTCTGAGAAAGACTTCAAAGCGCCATCGCTGATTGAAGAGCGTTTGTATTTAGGGGATGGTTCTCCATGTACTTTATGTGGTACTAAAGGTTGTTATTTGTTTTGGTGACTTGTAATTACATAAAACTAGAGCTGCAATTAACCAATCATTTCAATAATTACTATGTTGGGTCTGTAAAGCTTCAGACAGCAGTAACAAATGCCTGTCACAATCACCCAAATCTCAAGCTGGCACGTTCTAATATGTTGTTCTATCTGGCCAACAGTCCAGAACCCAAATATATTTTAAGGGAAGAGACCCAGAAATGGTGTAAATTCTCTAATTTTTAGCGTAAAAGTTCAAACAAACTAAAACCAAACTACGCATCTCGAAAAAAAATGGTTAAGTATTCATTCAACCTTTATTTACATCTCAAGGAGTCATTGAGGACATTAAATGATGTTGAAAGTAAAATCAAAACAGAGTAATTAAGGCAGTAGTTAACGAGGAAACAAAATAACCTGCTGAAGTACTCCTGAGCACCGTTTATTGTGCCTAGAGGAGCCATTTTTGAGGGTTCTTTGAGGCATGTTTGGGAGTTCTTTAAAGAATCGTATGAAGAAGTGGCTCTTTAAGGAACGTCTCGCTGAAAGATTTCTTGTGGAGCTAAAAATGGTTCTTCTGTGGCGTCACTGGGCAGAACCATTTCTGTTTCCAGTTAGCACCTTTATTTTTGTACGGGGTGTTTCGTATTGGATTGACCTCAGTGGCCTCACAGAGGACAGTGATTCCAGTTCATACCTGTAAGATATTGTATTTTTTAATGGAGCAGTTCACACATGAGAAGAAGTGAAAGTGGCGACTAAGTACTTAATAACTTGCGGTAAAAATATGTTTGACCCATATATTGACTAAAGGGCTGCAAGGTGGTGAGGTGGTTAGCACCGTCGCCTCACAGCTAGAAGATCCCCGGTTCATGTCCCGGTTAGGACACCCGGGATCTTTCTGTGTAGAGTTTGCATGTTCTCCCCGTGCAGCGTGGGTTCTCTCCAGGTTCTCCAGCTTCCTCCCACACAGTCCAAAAACATGTTGAGGTTAATTGGTGATTCTAAATTGTCCGTAGGTGTGAATGTGAGTGTGCTTGGTTGTCTGTCTCTAAGTGTAGCCCTGTGATAGACTGGTGGTAGATAATGGATGGATGGGTGGATGGATGGATGGATGGATGGATGGATGGATGGATGGATGGATGGATGGACAATGACTTAATCCTGAATTTTCTCACAAATCATAACTTCATCCTAAAGTATCAGATATTTAGTGAGTGAGTTCACACAGATTTGATTTGTTGCTATTAATATAGAGAAAGTGGTCTGATTGACTGCAATGATCAGCGCTAACTTTTTGTCTATGCATTGCTTCTATAATCTTCACTGTTGTTGTCAAGTCAATATCATATTTTTCACATCATTTTCTAACAGCTTCAAGTAAACTATAATTGCAACATTTAGATGAGACTGTTTTTTGTCAAGCTTTAAAGTAGTAATTTTAATGTTTTTAGAGTTTGACACCTGCACAAATCAGTTTTCTGAACATTTCCTACACCTCACTCTGCTACCTTTTTTTAATAAGACCCATAAATTGCACATTTCCATTGTCCCACAGATTTTACAGTTTTAATTTTTTGTGGTATTAAAGTATGTGCTCTTGATCTGTTCACATTATGTATGACTGGTTTGGAATTAAGAGCCAGTTAGCAACCAGCTTGATAGCACTGGTTATACAAGACCACCAGTTTTTGGCCCGTTGCATTCAGGGAACCCAAGTAGCGCCAAACTAGCTCGAACTTGCTTTGTCTGCTAATGAACTAGCTAGGTTGTACTCTTTCTTTCCCCCTCAGTGCATGCTGGGATACGCTCCAGCCCCTCTGTGACCCTGCACAGCGTAGGCGGATTCAGAAAACGGATGAATGGACGGGTTGACAGCATAGTAGATGTGTTTCACTGTTAAACCAAATTCTCTGAGTGTAAACACTGATCAGATGTCCACCCGGTCCACATGAAACCGTTTAAAAAGTAAACCTGAGAAAGTCACACCTCCTGAACGCACCTCAAACACAGGCGAGGTCGCTGTGAAAATGTGAACGTTTATATGAACAACATGTGAAAATGTATCAGATGTAATGCGGACAAATCTAATAGCGTTGGTCACGCTTCGAACGTGGAGGTGAATTAGCCCCGAGCGACACCTCAGCGGGGATCCGGTGTCCACGTCCTAACACATCGCACATGGAGGAAGTCGTTTAACACAACATCAGCCGATGGAGGCATCAAGATTTCCCAAAAAACCTCCTGACAGGAAGTGCCTACCATCTGAAAAGTTACCTCAGAAAAAGTCAGAGTCGCCCTCCTCCTCCTCCTCCTCCTTCTTCTTCTTCTTCTTCTTCTGTGGCTTTCATCGAGCCTTTCGTCACACCTATCTCCGGTAATTCACAGTAATATGCATGTGCCGCCAAGCTAAATCAGATTAAAAAGGTGGAAGCGCGTCTAGGAGGGCAGGGAAGTAATCCCCGTCAGAGAGGCATGTGTCACCGAGCCCTCAACCCTCGCCTGCTTCCCCTCGCCTGCTGGAATTGATTTGATGTGCGCTCGGTTCCTCTCTAACGGTCTCGATAGTTTTTTCGCGGCGCGCGGCGGCCGGGCCCTCCCTCAGCGCGCGTCGCTTTCAGCCCCGTGTACTAATACAATTCAGCAGATAGCGAACGGAGGGGAAAATCCAATTTGAAATGAATATTTTTTGACTTCACCTGCGCGGCAGCCTCCTCAGTGGCGCCGTGACTGCTCATCTTCAATATTGTGTACCTGCATCACATTGTCAGGAAATGCAAGGAGCCAACATGAGAGAGGTGGCAGCAGAGGAGGGTGGTGGTGGTGGGGATGGTGGTGGTGGTGAGGGGGGACTTCAAAGGCTTCGGTAAACAAACCCTCTGGTGAGAGAAGAGGAGAAGAAAGGGTAAAAGTGTACTTTTCCCTTGCTTTTGTCGGCGTCTATTAACTTTTAATTGCGTTGTGTGTCGCAGTGACAGATGTGAGAGCTCGTCTCGTGGCTGCTGCTCTTGTCCCCCCTCCTTCAGAGAGATAGCAGCGAGGCAGGTTAATTAAGCAAACAGGACAAAGCAACAGAGAAATGTTTATTCCTGTGTTGTCGAGTCCCCGCGTGCAGGGGCAGCTGCCGCAATCAGCTCCCCGCCTCGTGTCGTATTTGCTGGGCTTGACATTTGTACGTAATGAAAAAGCAATTCAACTGTTTTGATAGGAAACTCCTCGGTGCAAAAAAAAAAAGAACAAAAGCAGTGGTTTCTTTAAAGGAGAACAATGTTGTTGAATTGAAAACGTGGCCGCTGTGACCAGCTTGCCGCTGCAGACGTGACAGCCGACGACTTCATTTCACTGCAGGCTTCATAAAAAGAAAACTCACTTTCTTTGTTGGTGGGTGACGTTTTATTTTTTACATATTGGTCGTTTTTGAAGTTAATACGATGTCTGTAACAAATAATGGAACTTATTTGAAATCCTGTGATCTAATTTTAAACAAGTAGTTCTTATGCTTTTTAAAATGGAGACCAGCCAACAGTTCATACACAAAAGCAGTTCAGATATTTTATATTAAGTTAGACCTTAAGTTAGAAATACAGCATCTGGCTTGAAGCCCAGACTGCTTTAGACATCGGTGTGTCCAAAAGAATCTGTGTGACATTAATTTTAACACCCAGCAGTTGAAATTGTATCAAAGGCTGTAGAGAGCATATGTTTTTTTAAAAGTTGGTTTTAAAGGCAAATGAAAGAAGTGAATCAAGTCGCCGCTGTTACGTATCAGATGTCGTATTTTCCACCAAACACAAAAGCATTTTTTCTGAGTGCAGAACCCATGAAAAACAGCCTTAACATACCGACAACCTTGGATTCCGACTCCAACATGACATTTTATGTCACAAATCAGGATAACTGAGGATATCTGACTGAACAATCCCACAGATTGGCTACGTTCACACTGCAGGACTTAATGCTTTTTTTTGTAAAACAGATTTTTTGCAAGTTCGTTCACATTTCCAATTAAATACGACTTGTATGTGATCTGCTGTGTGAACTTCATACGACCCAAAAGTGTCCCGCATGCGCAGAAGAGGACACGACGACGTCACACGCAGCGAGCGTGCTCAGTGTTTATGGAAGTGAACATGGATGGTAACGGTGGAGCGCTCTCTCGGGTGGAAGTGGCCGGAACGTGCACAAGCGCACCGGTCAATTAGGCGTGAAATCCACCGATGCGTAGTGTTCTAACAATACACGAGTTGTTATAACAACTGTAAGCGATAAATATTAACAACAAATGAGCCTTCCAGCATCAAACCCTCCTTGTATCTCGACCTCCGTCTTGACAATCTGACAGCCTTGCTATCCGACATAGAAGAAGGTTTTACTTTTAGTGTCGGATTATCGAGTCATGACTGTATGAAAGTCCAAAACCTAAATAGAGATTAGTGTGTCACAAGGGTTTTTCTTCTTTCCCATTATTTACAATAAGACCCCTCAGATTGATCTGCTTTTCCCGTCTATGAAACTCTATGTGAAGTAGTCAAAACCAGCTCCACCTCCAGCAGCTACAACGCTAACACGCTGTTTAATCACTTAGTATTAAGTATCTAATGATGTTCGGTGTAATAATATATCTGTCACCAGAACAAAACATGTACTTTAACTTTAATACCTTTAATGCATTTTGCTGCTAATATACATTTACTTTTACTGAAGTGAGATTTCACATGCAGGACTTTTACACATGACAGAATATTTCTACATCATTGTTTTGGTACATTAACATAAGAAAAGGATCGTAATACTTCTTCAACTAAAGTCCTTCAGTAACAAATCTTACGGTCCTTAAGAAGTTCGACTTCCCACTGAGATCCACTCGGGGCTTGGATCTGAATGGCTGAAGAATGTTTTTTAATCTTGTTCTAAAGATCGTCATATATCCCATCTGGTGTATCCATGTTTCTAAATGCATTTCATGATATCTGTGCTGCTATATGTTCTTTAAGAGTTTTCTATTTGTAGTTCAGATCACCAGCTGATGACCCAAGTGGCCCACGAATCTGAATTTATTATATTATTTTGACTTTTGTCATTTTTGCAGGTGTCGGCCACAGATCCAGATCAGGAAGCCGACCAAACCGCTCTCCGCTACTCCCTCCATGGCCAGGGTGCTGGTGGCGAGTTCACCATTGACGAGCGCACTGGGAGAATCTACGCTCAACGCCGCCTGGACCGCGAGGAGCGTCCTGCCTGGAGATTCCTCGTCCTCGCCACAGACGAGGGAGGGGCGGGGCTCACGGGGTTTGCCGATGTGCTGTTAGAAGTCCGAGACATCAACGACAACGCCCCCTTCTTCCCGTGCCCGGCGCTGGAAGTAGACGGATGTTTCGTCGGCCAAGTGCCTGAAAATTCACCTGCCGATACCTCCGTCATGGAGATGCGTGCCATGGACCTGGATGACCCCAACGAGGGGAAGAACGCCATGCTCACCTACAGCATCATCAAGAACATTCGCAACGAGATCAACCTCAACCTGTTCTCCATCAACGCCTCAACAGGGACCATCTACACAGTGCTACGTTCCCTGGACCGGGAGGTGGAGGACCGGTATCTGGTGGTGGTGGAGGCCAGAGATGGAGGGGATTTGGCCGGGACAGGGACGGCCACCATTATGATTTCAGATGTCAATGACCACCCACCTGTCTTCACTCAGAGGGTCTACACGACGCAGGTGAGTCAACCAGTCTAAATACATCTCTGGCTTTCTTTCAGCATCACAAGTCGTCATACTAATGATGAATCATGGACTTCTGTGTGTATCAGGTGACTGAGGACCTCGAAGTCAATAGCGAAGTTCTTGTAGTTTCTGCAACGGACGGAGACGAGGGCGAGAACGCTGTGGTAACCTTCAGCATCGTGGGCGGCGACGAGGACAGGAAGTTCTTCGTAGAGACAGACAAAGTGAATCGACGTGGCGTCATAAAGCTCAAGAAGAAGGTCGACTTCGAGAAACCCCACGAGAGGACCTTTAATCTGACCCTGAAGGCCGAAGATGCGGATTTCTTCAGCCTGGCCCACTGTCTGGTTCAGGTGGAAGACTCCAATGATCATGCTCCCGTCTTCTTCCCACAGTTCTATGAGTCACCAGCCTTGTCTGAAGATGTACCTGTGGGGACAATTGTTGCTCAGGTTACAGCCTCTGATCTCGACTCGGGCCAAAATGGACGCTTTTCTTACAGTATTTCCAAAGAGTCCGACCCCTACAGTCAGTTCCTAGTGGACCAGTCCGGCTGGGTGGTGGTGGCCGATTCTCTGGACAGGGAGAAGATCTCGCAGCACAGGATCATGGTCCTCGCGACGGACGCCGGGAGTCCACCCCTGACCGGCACGGCCATCGTCATGGTGACTGTACTTGACGTTAACGACAACGGCCCGGAGTTCGAGGTCACCTACAAGCCTGTTGTTTGGGAGAACACAGCGGCCCCGGAGCCGGTACGAATGAACGAAACCTCGCTGCTCCTTCACGCCACCGACCGCGACACGTCCACCAACGGCGGCCCGTTCTCCATACGGCTCCTCATGCTCACCTCGGACGCCACCAACTTCAACCTGACCGACTTCCGGAACGGCAGCGCAGCCGTCACCGCCCTCCGCACCTTCGACCGCGAACGCCAGAAGGAGTACCGCCTCCCGATTCTCATGATTGACAGCGGGTCTCCCCCGATGAGCTCCACCAGCACGCTAACGGTCGTCATCGGCGACAGGAACGACCACCCGCACTCACCGGGACACACCAACTTTATTGTCTACAGTTATGAGGGTATGTTCGTCCAGTTTTTGGCACTAAATTCATGGACAATAAAGGACTGTAGAGGATCAGCATGCTTCATATTTAACATTTAGCAACCCAAAGTTTAATAGATTCCAATGTCAGCCTAATATTTCTTCGTAATAATTGCTCACCAGAGACTCGGATAGCACTACAAAATACAAGTCTCTTAATCTTTTGTGGCACCTAAACTTAATTTTTAGCCAATATTTTTAGGTGCAAAGGTAATGGAGTTGCCAAGTTTTTGTCCAACATATACTTGAAGCATGCAGCCTATAACGATGAATGGTTCTGAATATATGAAATGTAGAATTGTCTTTAATTTTCACCGATTCCTTGTCCTTTATTATCCTTCTAAAAATTTTTATTCCTTTACAAGTGTAAAGTTGCCAGATAATGTTTTTAAAAATAGACGTAACACCAACAAAAATCAGCCTCAGAAATATTTTGCATCCTCGTATAATGACCACACTGGATCAAAAACGGGGCGAACGTTTTTACTGAATTTCTTCCACTCAGTATAGCCGTCCTCCAACAGGCACAATCAAACAAACAGGGGTCTGCTTTCCTAAATGTGCAACATGCAAGCTGCAAATCAAACATCAGACGTTTTCGCTCATCAAAACAAGCAGCATACAAGACACGAGCATGCAAGAGCCCTGTAGGATCCGCAAACGCAGCTATAATTTGCATTTGTGAAACGTGACGCTGCCACCATTTTCGATGTGAGCAGTACCTGCAAATCGCTTTTGTGAAATGGGCCCCGGGCTTTCCTGTGATTTAGTAGATTTAGTGTACTAAAGGGGATGAAAGTGAACCGATGCAAAATACTTGTAAAGTAGCTTCACACTGATCAAACCTGAATTAATGTTGTTTTTTCCCAACCTGCTCACTCCTATACATTTTAGCTGTTCTTTCATATTTTTCTGCTACTTTAACATTATTTTTTAGTGTATTTTTTGTATTCTGTGGTAACCTTCATTTATCCAGGAACATTTTTTTTTTCCATTTCACACCTGAAAGCCTCACAGTGCAAGCTCGTGCTTTTTACTCCAGCGGAGACGTCGAGGTGAGGCATCCTTGCTCGAGGGCATCCTCATGGTAGTTGTAGACGGAGAATGGAACATTTGTCATTCACTCGTAATTTATTGTCCCAGTTCAGAGTTCAACAGCCGGCCTCAGATATGCAAACTGGTGTTTCTCTGATCACAGACAGGCTCCTCTAACCTTCGGGTCCACCGGTGTCCCTCCCATCGCCTCCTGAGTGCTCTGTGCTCATGTTGTTAAGACTGTACTTGTCACAGTCGACTGCTCACAGCCTCCCGCTCCAGCCTACATCACTTATTTAGCGTTTCATACCATCTGTCAGCCTGCTGTAATTTGCTGGAAAAACTAAGGTTTTCTGTAATGTATTTTTAGTGGATTCCCTCTCCGGGGCCTTTCCACATGAAAGTACATTAACCTGCTAATACGAATCCATCACGTACCTCAACATCATGCCATGAAGCAAACAATTAACTCCAGCTTAAGTCCCAGGTTTGACGGGCACATAAACAGGAGGCATTTTTTAAAAGGCAGCTGATTTCACGGCTAAAGAGATTACAGCGCTGTGTTCAGCTTTTTTTTTTTTTTTTTTGGGAGAGGGGGGAAAAAAAACACTGCGTGAGCGATTCTAATGTGTGCACATCCTCCTGCTGTGCACTCAAACCATGACCATGCGTGCCAATGAGGCGTCGCCCGTCACCTTATCTCCTTAAAGAAGCCTCCACTCTCTTCCCTTCACTCTTAATATTTCGGTTGTACCGCAGGGATCCCTTGTGCTCAAGACTAATTCCTCTCAAAGCTAATGCATTTTTTGACTTTTTTTTGTGTCTTTCACTCGCTGTCTCCTGACAGGTATTCTCCCGACAACGGTGCTTGGACAAGTTCAATCCCCCGACCTTGATGACTGGAGTGAGAAAGTGTACCGGTTCGAAGGCAAGCCGAGCAGGTACTTTGATCTCATCTGGTGGAAACTTTGAGAGGTCTCAGAAGGTGACTTGCAAAAAGAGAGTGATGGAGGTGAAAGTAGAGATGGACACGTAATAGTTAGACATGTAGGACATGAAGGACAGGAAGGTGATATAGCAGGGAGGCGGCAATGCAAAGACAAGAAGAGGTAGAAAGATAAAGTATTAACCTGCTGAACCCCAAATAGCTTCTTGCATTTATTTGTTCACTCATTGCCGGTTATTTTTCTCTTCAATATAAAGTCCTGCACCTCTTTGGAAGCATCACAGCTATGACTAGAAGTAGAGAGAACGCAAATATTGCTTTGTGCAGCGTGACCAAGGATGAATGCCTAAACTGAAAAATTTTTGCGCTTTTTTTTTTGTTTTTTAAAGCTTGAAACAACCTGGAATCAACATATTCAAATGCCACCAATACTGAGGAACAACATAGTGACTGTACATATTATAGCTGGTTTACAGTTTTCTAATCTTTCTTCCATACTCGTCTACTAATTGCTCTGTGTAGATACAGAAAGCAGCTCAGCTCAGTGAAAAAAAGTCCCTGAATTTTTATAACGTGACCGTTGGTCACAGCTGAGTCGGCCGTGGTTTCATGGTTACACTAAAGAGCACCGAATTTGTGTTTTTTTTACAGAATGTAGTTACTGCAAATCATTTATTTCTAAATTAGACATGTTCAATGAAGTAATTTTGATTGAATATCACAGTTTTAGATTTACAGATATGAGAAAGAGAAGTCAAGTGGGATAGACGGCTAAGGAGAGACCCAATAAACACTCGTATAAAGAGGTAAATAACAGTAAGAGGGCAAGAAAGTGAGACAGTAGATGGGAGGTGATGAAGAAAATAGTGTGGAGAGTTAAATTTTAAAGACACATGGGTCATAAACACAAGACAACAGATAAAGGAAGAAGCAACAAGGCAGCTGGGAAAGAGCTCAAGAGATGCAGTGATGAAGAGACAAACAGGGAGGTAAATGAAGCATCACTTTTAGAAACTGGAATACATCTGAAATGCAGCTAAAGAAAAAAAATCAATGGTTGATTTTAATTTCTTTCACCCCCCTGCATTGTTGTGGTGTAGGGTAGTGCTGATCTTTTTAATCCATCTGCACTTAAATCTCATTAATTTACCACAACATCAGCAAACTTAATGTCCACTTTGTAAAGTTACACAACTGGATTTTCACATTGTGCTGAAATACTTGCAACGAATGACAGCCGTTCAAACACTACACAAACTCCCGTAAAGCTTATTTTTTTTAAGCTTGCCTAATATTTAGTCACTCTTCTGTTCTATAAACACCACAAACTAAATTCCATCCCACTAAATAAAACTGTATTGTTGTCCGTTTCCATTCTAACAGTTTATTGAATGTGCTTGTTTTTAGTGATCGCTGACCATGAATGGATCCATTTGCAACTAATGCAGGACTTGTGTTGTTGGCAAAAGCTTTGCTCACCAGATTTAAAACTTAGGGCCCATTTTTGCACATTTGGAATCACTACACACTTTAACAAACAGAAAAATTAGACTAACGTTCTGTCAACCAAAGACAGAAGTCACCCACCTCTCCAGTCCAACCAGTTAGAGTGAGCTCATAGGAAAACCCAGGTGCATCAACGGTATTTGACACGAGCTAGTTCCTTTTATTTTCGAGGCGGCTCTCGCGTCACACTGTTTATATGTATTTTGATTAAAAGCCTCCACCGCATGCATGGAGAGATTATGTAAGCGCGGGACAAACTGTTTTGCGGATCAAAACGAAACAAATGAAAACAGCATTTAAATGAGTGACAAGGGGGAGGGTTTAGTTCTCTGTAAAGATTAGAGAGCAGCGCAAGAAACTCACGCTGCCATTTGGACCAACTTAAGTATAATTGCGCGCGCTCCTGTTGTGTACGCTGCGATGAAAGAATCCGGAGAATGGCAGATGTAAAGCAGTTTTAGGATGTGTCGGAAGTGACACAGAAAAGATTCCCCTCCTAAAGTGTCCCCTCTCATGTGACACGCAGCAAGAGATGCATAAAGAAAGAGAGAGGAAATAAAAGAGCTGCAACAGGAACTGACAGATTTAAAATAAAGAGGGAGAGACAGTACAAAGGTGCAGTGCGACAAAGGGGAGAAAGGAAAATTGGGACAGAGAAACAGGCAGTTTGAAGGGAGAAACAAAGAAAGAGTGAAAGAGAATGAAAGGGCAGAGGACGGGGAGGAGAGAGAGATAGAAACGGGGATCTGACTTGTCAGGAACAGTGCTATTAATACTTCATAACCAGCGGTATTGAAAATTCCCAGTGAAGCGCGGCGAGGGCGCACTCATTTTGTTTGATGAGGCGAGGCTTCATGCGGACGCATTGAAAGGAGAGCCTGATTGCGCTCCCTGCCACCTTTTCTTCTAACGAGATACCTATAAGGAGGGACGACAGGAGACGACAAGAAACGGCCGAGAACAAAGGAACCACCAGAGAGAGAATTACCATAGATACTCCTGAACCGCCGCCCCTCATCGCTGCATCCGGCAGATAGCAATTTGTTCACAATATGGATCAGGTTTAGGTTGAATGTTATTTACATAGTGGAAAGATAAAAACCGAGGAGGAAACATGAAAAAGCACAAAGTGTTGAGGTGAGGCGAAGAAGCCCCGGCGGGCCAATCACAGCATGTCACCTCGCGGGGAGTCAACACAACCTGCATGTTGCATAAAAAAACACAAGAAGATATCAGCATCCTGCCTCAGCAGACAGTAATTTGTTTGTGAGTGATCTGCATATTATATCTTTTCAGTTGTTTTTCTGGCAGCGTGTTGCTGTGGCAGGATGGCTTTATTCCAGGTAAGCAGCGCAGGTTCGATCCCGGACTGATTTTGGCTTCAATTCAGTAGCAGTCAATTAATCCGTCTGGCCTCGAGCTCTGAAGGTTAAACAGTAACATGAGCCAGTGGCACATATTCTGGACCGGGTTGAGGATCGACTGCGTGGTGCAGCTGCAGAGAGTGCCAACAATTTAGATCAAGAACCCCCCACCCCCATATGGATCCATGTTCGACAGCTGACCTCCATCTGGTCAGAGTTTGATCTGAGAAATCCCATCAGAGCGAGACTTTACGCAGATTTAAGATCTCACGGATGAATCAGGGCTTCAGCTCAGACTTTATTTCCTCCCACTTGGTTTATCAGATTCCACTGCTGCTTATCAGATGCTGACATTTTCCACAGAACAAGATTTGGTTTTATCCATTTTAGATTCTTGCTTCTCCTAAACCTCATAACAACACATCAGCAGAGAGTGATGCTATCAGATAAGTTCTCGTAATGCTCGACTGCAACTTTGCTTAATTTGATGCAACAGAAATGAAGCACAACAAACATCTAGTTTAGTCATGGTATTACATTGGCGACCTCTCCACTGGAACCATTAAAAAGCACCAGTGTTTCTGTGCCCTGCTCCCAGTACAGGGACCTCCGGCATGGAAGGGGTTAATAAGCTTTATTTCCGCAGTGCTCTTCTGACACAAAGCTGACATGTTCCTAAATCTGATATTTGGCAGAGCGCATGAAAACCATACAAATACACTGTTTGCTCCTTCTGAGATATTTGCATGCGACCGTGGGGAAATGTTTTTGTCCCAGTTTTGAAAGATTTGCTTGCTTGACAAAACCAGAGTCATTATTTGTTTCACTCTTCGCTGTGCTGAGCGTACAAGTGGCCAATTCAGTCCCCGAAGAGCTGAGACTGTGTTCTAAACAGATTTTGAGGACAACTATACAGAACGATAGTGACTAAATAGACCAGTGCTGTGTGTGTGTGTGTGTGTGTGTGTGTGTGTGTGTGTGCAGGAGTGTTAATAGCACAGCTGTTTATTGCCCCCTAACATCTGACTGGTTGGCCGTACCTAATGCGTCCTTCACATTTCTTTGAACAGCAGAGTGAGACCAGCATGTTGAAGGCTCTTTAAAGTGTGTAGTGTGACTCCAGGGTGAGGAATAAAAGAGGAAATCCACAATCCAAAGAAAGGAAAAGAGTGTTTGGAAGATATTTTGCTAACTATGGATTAGATACATGCACAAACAAACAAACAATGTACCATCATACAGGGGATACATTTGTCAAATATGAATATAAACATGAACAAATCTTCCTACATTGCATTGCAGGCAGAACTTCTGTCCAAGTAAAGTAAAATCAGCGATACAAAAGGTTGTGTTACTAAAACACAGCTAACGGTTTCTTATAATCATTCATCTAAAAGAACTGATCAAGTGTTTTTAGGACATTTTAGTAAATAATGTGGCCTTTAA
>NW_007578031.1:324352-327106 GCF_000690725.1 Stegastes partitus
TTTTTTTCTGTCTCCTAAAACAACAGAGAAAAAGCAAAGTAATCGAGAATAGAGCAAACTCTTAGAAGCTGTTGAGTCAGAGCAGAAAGGAGGTAAAGTGAGAAAAATTAAATTCACACATTCATACATGCAACACAGCGGCCACTTAGAGACACTTAACACAAAGTGTAAGCCATTTCCCCCATGCACACACACACACAAACACACACACACACACACACACACACACACACACACACACACACACACAGAGGCAGTGAAAGGTTAAAAACAGGGGTTCCACGTTGAAATCCAGACACGTTCCTCAGTCAAGTGGATGTTTAAGTGATCCGCTCTCACATATGCATGCACAGATGCCAATGCACACTTATGTACATATATATGAATATTTCACATCCATTAGAAGCTGGAGAGCTGCTGCTGCCGATGTGAGCTCAGTGAGAGGCGTAAGGGCGATGAACTGCACAGCAAGGTCGTCTAAACGCTCAGCTGTCTCTCACCTGATGTTTTGTTAATACGGCTGTTAAAAAAAAAAGAAAAAGTAATGCAACTGCCAAGAAAAAAGAAAAACAACCAAACATGGATGCAAAAGAACAAGTTTTTATAACGACGGATATACAAGGTGCGATCAAATGGTTCTGAAACCAATAAAAAGCTAATTTAATTCAATTCAGTTCAGTTTTATGTAGCACCAATTCACAGCATGTATCATCTCATAGCACTTCACATAGTAAGGTAAAGACCTGTCAGATTTTAAACAAAGAACAGAGAACCCAACAACCTAAAGCTGCCTTTTGATTCCCTACTATGAGCAAACAGTTCACAATGGTGGGCAGGGAACCAAAGAAAACCCTTAAAGGCAAAAAAAAAAACCTCCTACAGAACCAGGCACAGGGAAGGCAGCCGTCCACCTCGACCGGATAGGGTGAGAGTGGAGATGAGCTCATTGGAAGTAGTCCTCTCATGCAGCAATACACTGCTCCAAGTGCTCCTGCTACACTTGTAACGCTCCCTGGAAGTCTCATTCACCAGTGCGACACCCGCCGGATCTCCCATCAGATTTACACCCTTTGATTTGTAGGTTGTGGAGAGAAAGAACTGGGCTGAAATATTTGCGTATAATCAACGTGAATGGGCGCACATGCAGTCGAGTCTAAATTTATTTATGCCAAATGTTCCCCTTCAGATTCCTCAGGACGTTACAGTAGAACCGTGCCGCACAACCTTAGAAATGTGGAAGAAAACAACAAGCACGTGACACCTAGTTTGCAGGAACAGATGCAGAACTATTTGATCGTCGCTGTATTATAAAGAAGCATTCAAATGAAGAAATACAATTCTAACCAACATGTCCACTTTATATGTGCTCAGAAATTCAATAACACGTCAATTTCAAAGTGTGTATTTGTTAATGTGGAAAATACAAAAACAGTGTCGTGTAATTGTTGTATGTAATTATTATTCCAGCAGATATGGCTCGAAAGCAAAACATTTAAAAACAATCCATGTCCAAAGCCAAGGGCTTCACANTTAGATACAAAAATGATATTATAATTACATGGATCTGTCTAGTTGATGGAGACATTAATATTTACTTTATATCACATGTATGTAACGGCTTCAAAAAAAACACTCTTTAGATTCTTTAGAGAATGAAAACCTGAAAAAATAACTGCACAATTGCACATTATGAGCTTCACAATGGACTTACATCCATCACACAAGTGTTTAGTCAATGCAAACAGGCCACACACACTTCTGGGGAAAGGAAGCAGATAATTTGGACCAACTACAGAAGAATTACATCCGTGCAATTCAACAAAAAGTACCAGTAACGGAAATACAAGTAAACTTCTCTCCCTCTCTGTCTCCCTCTGTCAGGTTGTTCAGTCTGAACCAGAGCTCAGGTCAGCTCAGTATCAGGGAGGGAACTCCTCCCGGCTCGTACCGCCTGAGGGTGCGCGTGTCAGACCACAGCTGGCCCGACGTCACCTCCAGCGCCCAGGTGGATGTCACAGAGCTGCGGCAGGAAGCCTTGCAGAACGCTGCCTCCATCCGCCTGACCAGTGAGTCCCACGCTGATGATGATGATGATGTCAAAGTATCATAATACACTTTCCTTAACCTAAACCTGGAACTACTGTCACTATTAGAAACTTGTGAAATTGCTTGAGAATATCTCAACGCACAAGACGCACATTTGCACGCTCCCTGTGATTGCCATGGTAACTGTAAGCGATGGGGCACGGTGTTGCGTGTCTCAGAATGCTGCAGGGTCCCAGTTTCAGGGTTGTCAACTCCCCCAGGCTCCATCATCAGCAACAGGCAGAGAGACGTTATTGGAAACAACTCCCTGCTCTTCTTCCCTCGTCTTGTCTTCCCTTGTAATTATTTTCTGCCCCGTCTTTGTACGACTTTGTTTTCTTGTTTCCTTTTAGCTGTTTTCTCATCTTCATTATGTCCTTATCTGTCAAACACCCACAACAGCACAAAGCGAGTAAATAAATCTGTTCACCTTCCTCCTCTTCTTCCTCCAGATCTGACAGTGGAGGAGTTCTTCAGCGGCGTGAGTGGAGGTGAGGGGAGCCGATTTTCCCGTCTGGGCCGGACGCTGGCCGAACTCCTTCAGACTTTGCCAGAAAACGTCCAGATCTTCTCCGTGGGTGCCGCTGGACAGCCGGGCGAGAAGGCGCTCAACGTTTGGTTCGCCGCCCACGGTTCGCCGTACTACAAGGCGGAGAAGCTGCACGGCTA
>NW_007578031.1:329756-330803 GCF_000690725.1 Stegastes partitus
GTTTCCACATATTTTTCTTCACAATCAGTTTGCTCTCAGCAGCAGTCACACTGTGTGCTGTTGTCATTTTTGCTGATGAATTAATAAAAGTGATGATCACCTTCTACACCAGACAGACTTTTTATTCTACGTAAGCGTCGACTGCTTAATGCTAGTGTCAAAACAAAAATCATTTCAGGGTTTAGAAAGCCTTCTCGTTGCCAAACAGTCACGTGTTCAAGTCCTGAAGCGATCGTACATTACATCACAGCGTCGGGACAGATGCAGCTGCATCTCATGTTCTGATGCAACGTGTTTCAAAAGACTAATCAGCACCCAGAAAAGACAATCACAGCCCCGCAAAGTGTTAAGTATAAATAACAGTACAAAGCACACAGGGTGATTAAAAATAACTTGTACATCAAATGCTGGAGGAAAAAAAAGGTGCGTCTTTAATTATCTCGGGTTAAAAAGAAAAGTATCCTGGCTGATGTACAACAAGGATGTCAGATAAATACGAGAGTCGGCACACAGAAAAAAAGACAATGTTCAAACTGGCTCTGGAGCCAAAAAGCTGAAGCCCTGCCTGGGGAGTGTAAGTCACTATGGATAAGAGTGTCAGCTGAATAACTAAACTCCAAAAAAAGAAATACACACAGTTGGAGAGAGACAGGAAACCCTGAGGGACTTTGATGAAAACCTCTCACCCATAAAAGACAAAACGAGAGAAAGGAATCAGGATGACAAGCAGGGAAACGGGTGAATTTGGCAACAGAAAGCAAATGACAGCAAAACTTTAACAGGAAGCGAAAATGACAGAGAAACACCAAAGTGCATAAATAACATTAGAGGGGGGAGGAAATAGAGTAAATTCAGATAGCACTGATGCAGGTAGACATCAGATCAAAGACGGCTGCTGTCACTCTCTGAAATTCTCTAATATGTTCAAAAAGCTCACGACTTCAATGATAGTTTTAGTGTTTTCCAATGCGCGTTGGAGTTTCGCTTACTTTTATGTTAGTTTTATGTTCCCATAGTGTTAGCATTCATCTGTGACTTCATCTGCTT
>NW_007578031.1:331531-345452 GCF_000690725.1 Stegastes partitus
TCCATGCTGGTTGTCATGTTGATCTTGTTTCGTAGCTCATTAACAGCTTTTCCGTCTCTATACCATCTTTATTCTGACCCTTGCAGCTGGAGGCCACGTTGGGCGTGTCCGTCTCTCAGGTGGGCGTGGACGACTGTCCCTCCACAGACTGCAGTCAGTCCGGCGGCTGCAGCAACGAGGTTTCGTTCAGCCAGACGCCGGCGGCCCTCAGCTCCGGCAACGTCTCTCTGGTGTCGCTGTCGGCCTCTTCCACCGCCCGGTGTGGCTGCAAGGGCCGAGAGGCGCTCCACCTGCCCTGCTCCTCCTACCCTGTCAGCCCCTGCCTCAACGGGGGCACCTGCCAGGACGGACCGCTGGGATACCGGTGGGTGCAAGGACGCCTTTCTGTGTCTTCTATGTAATCCCAACCAGCTTAAATATGAAGCTTGGCCCGGCTACATTTCCACTAAGCTGCATAAGTGGGATAGTTACGAGTGTGCAGACGGTGCGAGCAAATATATTCCCTTCAGGATGGCTTCGCACTGTCATCTTTTGTTGTCAAATTTCAACAGTAGTAGTTTCTAAAACACTGTTCCCTTTGAAACTAAGCTGCGATAAAAAGCATTATTATAACAAGAAAAGTTTTTCTTTATAATGAGATACTGTGAGTCTTTTTTTTTCTCTCTCTCTCTCTGACTTTTCTCACCGTGGCAGCTCTGCGTTTCCACAGTTTTCACCTGACAGCACTGATTAGAAGTCTGCTGGTTGTTCGCCTGCCGCAGATTCAGGGTCCCCAACTGTTAGAGTCACCGTCTGAAGCAGGCAGAAATTTTCCCCCATTTGTTAACTGATTAACTCCAGGCGAATCTGTCAGACGTTTTAAAGATTTAATAAGAGAGGCAGCGGATTTCTCTTGGAGTAATAACACTCCAAAGCCTCATTTTCCCGCCGCGTGTACAGTAGCTGACTTTGAATTGTCACATCACTTTAATGGTGTAGATATTGGATGAAACATTTCATTTGCTAAAATCTGACGGATGGTTCTCGCTCTTTCTTTTTTTTTTATTCCTTCTTCTGCTCTCAATAAAGCTCATTAACGCCGACAAATATACGTTAAAGTTATTTTCAGCTTTTCTTTTAAGGTTTCGGTTTCTGTGTGTTTGTCTTTCCGTCTGTTGATCTCTCGGTTCGTTTTAACTCGTCGGGAAAGAAATGCCGCCACAGAAACTGACACAGATTTTTATAATTGGTGTAACGGAGGTCGTGTTCTCAGTGTTTTTGTTTGGGGAATTAGTCGGAGGGGTTGTTTAAGTCAATACAATGAAAGGGAGGGTTTTGGAGAACAAAAAAATCAGTGTTTGCTTCGAATTTGATTTTGTAAAGAGATTAATTAAAATATAATTAAATTAGTTTCTCCTTCAGACTCCCATAGGCGTTGGCTCACGGTGAATTAACAGAAAATACATGAATGAAAAAACATACAGGGCCTCATTTAAATGGGTGAACAGTATTCTATCATGATGCCCCACAAGCAGGAAAACCATATAAGAGGAGAGATGCTGGAGATGTGTTATTACAATAAACCCTCTGCCTCTCAGATGTAAGTGTCCTCCGATGTTCGACGGCCCCGAGTGCCAGCAGACCAAACACAGCTTCGGCGGTCAGGGCTACGCCTGGTTCCCTCCCATCATGCCGTGCTTCCAGAGCCACATCTCGCTGGAGTTCCTGGCTGAGACGTCCAACGGGCTGCTCCTCTACAACGGGCCGCTCGGTCCCGTCCACTCTGGGGAGCAGGAGGACTTCATCGCAGTAGGTGAGTTGGCTGCAGTGGCAGTTAGTGACGCATTTAAATGAGTGTTTTTGCTTCCCTTCTACCGCACATAACATGACAAGTATCGTGTAAGTTTGAGAGCAAAAACAAACCACTGGACGAGAGGGTTTTATTATTGGATTACAAGTAGAAATGTTCATGACTGTAAAGAAAAGCTCTTGCATGTCTGTGGAGGTTCTCAGTCATCCAGGTCGTGGTTATTCTCGTGGATTAATCGGACTTGCTTGAGTTCCTTGAAGACGTTCCACCTTCATCCAAGAGGCTTCATCATTTCTGACTGACTAGTTGGGAGTTCCACATACTTATATCCTAAAGGAGCCATTAACACTGAGTTTCAGTTTCAATTGGGGGTTTGTTGCTCCTCCCCCTCGTTATGTGGGTCGTTAGTGCTCCCCCTGCCACAGTGGGGTTCGTTAGGGTCTTTTGTGGTTAGGTGTGGATGTGGTTTCATCTTCCTGGGGAGAGATCTTAGGACTGAATTGTAACCAGGTGAGAGGTGATGCCTCAGACCTCCACCTCTGTTGAGGGATGGTCTTTCCAGTTAGATGGCTTCTTCCACCCCTCTCTCAAACCATCTGTCCTCCCTGCAGGCCAAAATCTGTCTTCGAATGAGTGTCCTTTGTCCTTAAGACGCAGGTGGAGCGGTTGTTGTCTCCCTGATGTACAGGTCTGGGCATTCCTCGCTGTACTGGGCTGCATCCATCCATGAAAATCAACACCGCTATAGATTCTTACAAGATACGGACCAAAGTGTCGGTCAAGAAAAAAAAGTTTGCACTTCATAGGTACTGCACATAAATACTTTAGACTCACGGTGATCTCGTCTTAAAGCTCGTTCTGGGTTAATCAGCAAAATCACCCCTTAAAGCTGTAATTGCTGCTGGAAATAAACGAAGTGTGTGGCAACATTTCCCACAGATTGCATCAGATGAGATTGACATGTGCGGATGATGATGATGTGATGTTGCATCAGCTGTTACTATCAGCTGTATAAAAACACTGTGCAAGAGTTGCAGTTATTCCTCCTTGTGTCAGGATGGCGGCTGGTGAACTTTGCATTTTGCTTTAAAATAATAAAATGAAGCAGCTTCTGATAACGCTCCAGCCGTAAACGTTGGCTGATTGTATAACGGCTGCAAATGAAATGGAATATTTTAAGTGCACTTGTTCAAATGTTAGCTGGCTTGGCCTTAGTTATTAATAAAGGTGTTTTTGTTTTTAATTCTATTAGTAATGGAAGGCATTAATGGAAAATGCTATTGTGGAAAAAAGCATCATCGGAAATGAGAAATTTTAGGAGCAGCAGTGATGATGTTGTGATCAGGAAGCTGCAGCAACAGAAGAGGAACTGACCCAACCCAGTAGAATAAACACGATTGGTCACTGGCCGGTACTGAGGTCCTGGGTCGCATCTTATTTATTGGATCTTTGAATTTAAAAACTACATTCCAGGAAGAGTTGAGAAGGTGTCAGACAAAGAAAAAGATTCACCAACTGACCAACAACACACACCATCCTGTGAGACGTTCCTGAAGTTTGCAGCTCAGGAGCAGCTTCTGGGATGTTGGTGTGGATCCTTCGCTGCTCTACGAGTGCTGAAAATTATGCTTGCACCCTTTTGCAGGAAGTTAAAACATTATTTTTTACTTCTAAGCTCTACAACAAACACACTAATCTCACAGTGCTGGTGGGAACGTGCCGCAGCTCGTCCTTTTTAACAAACATGAAACGTTCGTCAGTCCGCTGCTGTAAAGACAGTTTCTCAGTGGATGAAGAGCTTCATAAACTAATGTCAGCTCCCAGCGGTCCTGGTCTGGTGTTAACGGATTAGACTGCAGATGGCCTTTCCAACACTTCTTGCATAATCTTGTGGCATTAAAGTTATGTAATTATCGAACTCGGAGCTGCTGCCCGCGTCGATCCGGGGGAGGGGAAAATCAAAGATGGTCGCGGCATCGATCTCTCCGGAGCGTTTTTCACTTACATGTTCAATAACGTGACTGTGAGGTTGATCAGGTCAAACTCACTCATCGGATAGCGACAGCAGTTGAGAGGATATTGGAAGATACACGCACTCAGGATTGATGGCGGGGATTTCTGCAGTTGTTGATGGGATTCAGCAGCTTACACAGCAATACGGAGAAGTGATGTTGGGGCAAGCGTCAACTTTCCGGAGGCGAAGATCTTATTTTAAGTTTAACCGCCGTTGCATTTGATTTGAATTGACACGGCAACATGAAGTTATGGAAAGCAAAAATGTTCTATTCTCATGGACGAACGTCTCAACAATGACTTGTTGCAGGCTCAACGAGTGCTTTAAAACTCATTTTAATCACTTGCTGTGTCTTTTTACATGCACAAACTCAACTTTACTGAGATTTTACTACTCACCTCTCCATCCAGAGTTGAGGAACGGGGTTCCAGCTCTGAGCATAAACCACGGATCAGGAACGCTGACCCTGCAGCTCCCGCCCAAATCCACCGTCACCGACCGGCGCTGGCATCGCCTCGACATCATCAGCGACGGAAAGGTATTGATGAGATGAGCAGATGCATGAATGGATGATCGGTGCACAGGGCTTGTATCAGTTATACTTGGGAAGATGTTTAACAAAATACAGACAAACCAAAGTACAATATTGAAATATGCAGTGCATGTTGTTAATCACAGAGGAGTGAGAAAAGGAAAGCTTGCAAAACGAGCAGAAAAGAGGGATAGCATGAGGTAGCCTTCGTTCTGTGGGAGAATGATAAGAAGTGAAGCATGTTGTCAGCAGTCTGGGTCTCATTCCTTCTATTTTTAGGCCGTTCAGCTGATCCTGGACCAGTGTGGAGGGGTGGCGGTGAATGAGTTGGAGGGTGTCGGAGGGGAGGCTCAGGATACCGACCAGTCCAGCTGCAGAGCTGCAGGAGAGACACCTGGGAACCAGCGGTAAGGAGACACTAAAGATCTACATCACTGCAGACACAGAGATGGGAAAACTTTTGTCTGAAAACTTTAATTCTCTTCCTTCTTTTCTCTCCTTACATCTCATCCCTTGTTTTGCTTTTCCTCTTTTACCTCCTCTTCACTTGGATCCTCCTCTTTCACCTCATTCTCCACCTCCTCCTAATCCTCTTTTTTCTCCCATTTCCACCCACTACTCCTGTACTCCTTCTTCTCCTCTCCATTTACCCCCTTTACTTGTACATCTTCCCTTCCTCCTCCTTTTCATCTTTCTGACCCACTACAACCCACTTCACATATCCCATCCTCCACTTTCTGTTTCTTGTTTCCTCATCTCCTCCTCTGTCCACTTCTTTTTTTCCCCCATCATTCTTCCCCCTACTACTTCCCATCCCGTTGCCTCTGCTGTTCATTGTCCTCCTCTTTCTTTTCATGTTCTTCTTTTGTCTGTCTTCTTCACCCTCTCCTCCTCCTCCTCTCCTCCCTCAGGTATCTGAATGTTTTCCAGCCTCTTCAGTTGGGAGGCGTGAAAGACATGTCTCCTCACCGCCGTTATCGCAGTTTCACCGGCTGCATCCGCAACCTGGTGGTCGACAGTCAGGTAACACGACTGTCTGTGTGTGTATTATTCATTTTGTGGGGGCATAAATCTGTTCATACAGTCACATTGTGGGGATGTGCTTCTCCTTCTGAGCCTTATTTTTAAGGTTTTGGTGAGGTTCAGGGTAAATGTTGGGGTTTGGAAAGTGGTGGTGATGGTTAAGGTTAGATAAGGTCCCTGTGAAATGAATGTAAGTCAGTGTAATGTCCTCTGAAGTAGTGGAAGCATAGCTCAGTGTGTGTGTGTGTGTGTGTGTTTCCACTCCACAGATCATTAGCATTTCCCACGTGTGTGTATGTTTCTTGACTTTGAATGCAGTTTTAATGTCTGTCGGTCTGCATGTGTGTGTATGTGTGTGTGTGTGTGTGTGTGTTTGTGCATGCATGTATTCACTCCTCTCCAGTCCTTGGTGGATAGTGTGTGTTTGTGTGTGTGTTGCGTCAGTGTGTGCGTGCATGTACCACGGGGGACGGTGGTCAGACAGATGGTGGTCTGAGCTCGGCTCGTCTGCCAAGGCCAACATAACAACATCACAGTCCAAAATATAATATAAATGAAAAGAACCTCCCGCTTCCGCCTCGGCCGCCTGAAATTCAGCAAGCTGCTGCGGTTCCTCTGCTGCTGCTGAGCAAAAACCTCAACCAGCACCCGACGATCCCAAAATATTCCCAGGGAAAGACGTCGGCCAGATTTTAAAACAAGAAGATGGGGAAGCATGTTAGCATCTGCCCACCGCTGCAGCAACCGTCTCATTCTGTCCATAATCCCTTGAGTTTCGGGGTTGTTTTCCTGCAGCCGGTGGAGAGTTTGGGATCATGTTCTCATTCTTTATGAGGATCACCACAGCTGCAATGATAGAGGACTAATAGCAATGAGTCATATTGTTTGGCACGGCAGCGTAGATTGTGTGTTCAATCAATTTTAGGTTAGTTTATTTTTGAAAAACAAAGAAAGATTTGTGTGTACTAGGCTTCAGGATTGTGCTAAAGTTGATTTTATTTTAAGTTACATAAGCAGATGTTGAAGTCGTAATTTTTTATTCTTTCTCTTTGAACATAAGGTGCGTATTTTAAATTTCTTTCAATGAAAATGATCCCTTACTGACTTAAAATGGCGTAAATGGAACTCTACAGTTTCTTTAGAATGTGCACGTCTATGAAGTGCAGCTAGAGCACACCAGCTCACCCACAGCTCTCTTCAAACAATGCAGAACTACTCTTCGCTACACAGTGTTAATAACGGGGTATTTGAGGCGTACACGTCTGAACCAGAATTCGATTCTGAAAAAGAAAAATGTTACAGAAAACACGCTCGTTGTAAGTTGGCATTAGCGGTGCTTTAGGTTTGCTGAATATGAAACTATGGCTTTCTAACTCTGAGTGTGTTTTAGCACACAAAAAACACCATAGGGACATATGAGCAAGGTAAAAAAATATGTCAGAGGGGTCTTCTATTTTTGAAGTCCATGGTGTTAAGTCTCACATGCTCCAACCCAGTGATCTGGCCATAGCAAGTTGTTTTAAATCAGCCTGTTTCTCCTGCATCCAACATCCTGACTGTAGTAACCATCTGTTCACGTTTGGCCTTCAGACAGCGGCTTGTGCTATTGTTCCAAGATAATCAGTGTTATTCCCTTTATCTGGTCATAATGTTTTGGCTTGTACATAGTAGTAATGAGAAAATATGTAAAATAATACAGTAGTAGTTTTTTTTTGTTTTTAAATCAAAAGGGGAAATGTACATTTATGGAATTATGGTAAATGCTCTGCAGTGATATAGCGCTTTTCTACCTTAGCGACACTTAAAGTGCTTTACAATGTGTTTCTCATTCACCCATTCACACACATTCATACACCAATGGCGACAGAGCTGCCATGCAAGGTGCTGCCTGCCATTGGGAGTAACTTCAGGTTCAGTGTCTTGCCCAAGAACACTTCGACTGTGAAGGGACGGTGGGTCGAACCGCCAACCTTACGATCAGATGACAACCGCTCTACCACCTGAGCCACAGCTGGTTATGTGCACCTCGCACTACTCTGCCTCGCACTCTGCAAATAAACTACGAAACTGTAAATAAAGTGAAAGCTTTTCCACGTGTCGCTACAGAACAAGAAGCTGAATATGATTACAGTTAGCAAACATACAATTCCTCCAGAAAGTAGAAGGAGGGGGTCAGTATTAGATATCTGAAGTTAGAGATCAAGGAGGACCCCAAAGAGAGCACTGATTGATGAAGTTCTTACAAATTTAACAAGTGAGTCAAAGCAGCTGTTTTGTCTGATTGAAACTTCATTGGAATTATCAGTCGAAAATTCAAAACCGATCCACCGTGTGTGCCCTCAGTCTGGGCACCCTGTTGTGACAGATTGATCGAGCTCTGCTGTGTGAGCACGGAAGTTGGAAAAGTTGGTGGGAAAAAAATTTTGTTGAAAGATTCAAGAACATATAAAATCAATAAAATCAACATCTTGCCAGCTTGTGAGCTGCTGCAGGATCACAGGGTTATGTCGTCCTCGTATACACACATATGATTCGTCCAAATTTATTCTTTTTAAAGATGACGAGCACGACACCACCTGAAGGTATCGGCATTTTTTTTTTTAAGCCTCTTGCTGCTATTTGGCATCAGCAGAGTTCAAGTGATACTCAGCTGTGATAGAATCAGATTTTAGATGCACTGACACAAGTGTTTTTGTCGGCAAACTGCACATCAGATGAAGTTTTAAAGAAACGCCTATATTGGGAATCCTAGATGAAGCCGTGCATCTTTCCATCCTTTGGTCCATCATGATTCAAAGAGACTGAACAATAATGTTCAGCAGGCCTCTCACCTTTCCTCTGGTGCCACCATCAGGACAGAACCTCCTCTCGTGCAAAAAGAACATCAGAACGTTAGCGGGATAATTAACATCACTCAGCACAACTACGCTCCGCAGACGAGGAACCCTTTCATATTCCGTAGCTTAGCTTTCACGTGGCCAGATTTTTTTTTATGACAAAAGAAAGCTGCTTTTCAAGACCCTGAAAGAAAGAGAAACATAATCCTCCGCTGCATGCTTTTCATTGCTCTGTTCTCGGAGCTGGTTCCTTGATTCCTTTTAGAAAAAATTCAAAACACATTTTGGAGTTCATGCGTTAAGGTGGATTGACGCACCACAAAATGCAACCGGAGTACGGCTGCCAGCTGAAAACAATGGGCATGTTTAGAAATTGAGTGCATGTCAAATTCTGTCTTATTGCATTCGACAGACAAAGGAGCAAAACTGGAGAATTAAAAAAAAAAGAAAAGAAAAAAAAAAACCTCTTCTAATCTAACGTCGACTGTGAACGCAGCCTGGATCGCATAACTGGAGGCAGCAAGCGTTTTAAGTCACTGGGCTTTTTTATGAAGTGTTGTTTTGCAATGAGGGCTGCAAGGTGGCGAGGTGGTTAGCATTGTCGCCTCACAGCAAGAAGGTCGCCGGTTCACGTCCCAGTGAGGACACCCGGGATCTTTCTGTTGAGTTTGCATGTTCTCCCCGTGCAGCGTGGGTTCTCTCCGGGTTCTCCACACAGTCGAAAAACATGTTGAGGTTAATTGGTGATTCTAAATTGTCCGTGGGTGTGAATGTGAGTGTGCTTGGTTGTCTGTCTGCCCTAAGTCTGGGATAGACTCCAGCCCCCCGCGACCCTAGTGAGGATTGCATAGATGATGGATGAATGGATGGATGCTTTGCAGTGATGGTGATGAGTGAAAACATCCCCCTTGTCACATCGTGCCTCCTTTTCTTCCTCAGGTGTACGATCTGGCGTCTCCAGGTGAGAGCGTGGACAGCACCCCGGGGTGCAGGCTCACAGACGGGGTGTGCGTGACGGCGGCGGGTCCCTCTTGTGGGCTTCACGCTTCCTGCCTCGCCGACTGGGGCTCCTTCAGCTGCGAGTGCCACGCAGGATACACCGGACACAAGTGTGACAAAGGTAAGAAACTGTATACAGCATTAATCAGCACGGCTCAACCCTGAAGTCTTGTTTTGGGATCACATATAAATTTAAGATCTCAAACTTTCCTTTAAGATGCTAATTTGCACAAAAGCTGCGAGAATCCTGAGCAGAAAAGTCTTCTGTCAGGGTGTTATGGCACACAGTGTCCAAACCGATCACAGGGACCCTTTATAACTGTCATCAACAGCACTCATGAACTCTTATATTTAATCCAAGATTATTTGACCCAACATGAGCCCTGCATGACCCGTCCAGACTGTCTGTAAAGTAACCAGGCCTACACACAAGTTCACCACATCTCCTCCTCCTCTGTCAGCCGTCCCAGAGTTCTCCTTTGACTCGGGCAGCGTGGTGCGTTTCCAGCTCAGAGGAGGCGGCAGCTCCCGACGCACCAACATCCAGCTGCTCCTTCGAACCAGAGCCACGTCAGGTACTCTGCTGTCGGTGGCGTCGCGGGAGGCGAGCGAGTACATCATCCTGGAGGTCAGCTCACCTTTCACACATCACCAACCGACCGACCTTTGACTTCTCAATACACAAAGATTAGCCGGCTTTTATCACTGTTTAGAAAGCATTTACATAACAAAGCAGTCCCTACTCTTTCTTTAAATAGCTGCAGCTCAGACTCATATATTTGTTTTATAGATGCTTCAGTAATCCATTTTATGTTGCACCATTTCAGAGGGTGATAGTGCACTTTCTGCCCCACTACATCTGACTGTTTTTGTCACTGTTGCCAGGTTGTAGCATTAAGATTTTGTACAATTATACCCAGAAAACTACATAAAATACCAAACTATAATTGTTAGTATTCAACCATTTTGATAAGTTTCAAAAAATAATGTCTGGTTGGGTCCCATTTTCACACATCTGTACATTTTCTTATTTTTTAAAGCAATTTCCAGCTAAATTTCTGATATATTTTCATCAATATCTCTGAATAGCTGTAGTTTTAAACAAAAAATTAATACAACAAAATGAGATATTAGAGAAGATTAAAAACTAATCCAAATAAAAATGTTGTTACTCTCTTGAGGGACCTGAACCATTGGATTGGATTTAAAACTAATGTTTTCTTGACAAGTAAAACTTTGTTTACACATTGCTGCATCAGTATGAAAAATGGAAATGATCATGCAAAATATATGTGTGACGGGACTTTTTAATGTACAATGTGTATTTTTATTTTCCACACTAGTCTGTCTGCAGGATATGTCTTTAAACTGCACTATTTGTATGTTTTCTTCAGGATGTGAGTCCACACAGAGCCCTAACTGAGATAAACATGAGACATCATGTGAGGGTTTCTGAGGGGAAATGTTTTTTTTCTCTGTGTTAGATCGTAGAGGGTCACATCTCGGTGCGTGCCAACCTGGGCGATGCTGCCCACGCGCTGAGGCTCCCCGGCCAGCGAGTCGACATCGGGCAGTGGGTGCTGGTTAGCCTCAGTCGCCATGACAACATGTTCACCCTGAGGCTAGAGCAGGGCGGAGGTTCGCGGGAGGTCCAGGCCCAGCTGGGGAGCCGCAGGGAGATGGTGGTTCACCCGGCCAGCCTGATGGTTGGCAACGGACTGAGCGCCGGAGACAAGGCCAACTTTCAAGGTGAGATCTGGATAGAATTCGTGTCATGAAGTCGTTTTATTTTACAAATCATGAGAGGAGATGGGTAAATTCTTGTCATACTAAAATAAATACACTTAAGTTGTCTTAGGATTTGTCCTTGTTTGGGCAATTTTTGAAAGAAAACATGGAGTTGCAAAATAAAGATTGGTGTAAGGTTTGATTTTCTGAGCACAATGGTTTGTTTTCCTTAAATCTTTGTGGTTTGCATCAAGGTCTTGTTGGAAAAAAAAGTAAAAATACAGGTTTAAACTATTTACATCCAATACTGGCTGGAGTCCACCAGTCTGTAAGGCAGGGGTGTCCAATCCTGGTCCTTGAGGGCCACAGTCCTGCATGTTTTAGATGTGTCCCTCTTCCAACACACCTGATTCACATGATCAGCTCATCATCAAGCTCTGCAGAAGCCTGATAACGATCCTGATCATTTGAATCAGGTGTGTTGGACGAGGGAAACATCTAAAACATGCAGGACTGTGGCCCTCAAGGACCAGGATTGGACACCCCTGCTGTAAGGGGTTTGGTGAGATACCTAGTTTGGAAAATGCATAGTTTTCATTTTAAGAAATAATTTGTAGTACATAAAGTAGATGGTCTAATTCCAAATACTCCTCAACACAACAGTGACTGGCTTCGTTTACTAATCCGCTGTATCTTCTGCTAGAGACAAGCAAAAGGTAGTTTTAGCTCCTCTAACGATCACATGACCTTTGACAAACCCTTGTATTGTCCTTGAAGAATCAACAGCAGTCCTTTTAGGCGTGCTTGTAAAAACCATACCGACGGATTCTAAACCAAACTGGACCTTTTCTCATCCAGGCTGTCTGCGGGACCTTCGCTTTAACGGTCAGGTCCTCCCTCTGGACGGGCAGAGCCGGGACCTGGTGACGGTGCTGGAGAGGCGGGGCGTCACCTCAGGGTGCTCCAGCGACGCCTGCAGCAGCCAACCCTGCCGCAGCCCGCTGCGCTGCATCGACCTGTGGAGGAAGCACCAGTGCAAGTAAATGACACGGTTACACAAACTGGCACACATGCATCAATACCACTAGATACTAATTATTCACTAGTTATTCCTGTTAGAATTCTATGTAATATATTGGTAAAGTGTAAGTAAAAGTACTTTTTTTTAATAGCAGGTTTTTAAGAGGTAAGTACCTTTCGCTGATCTTCTCCTGCGTCCTGATTTCCGTCCCAGGTGTCCCGGCGGTCAGGTGACGGTGACGGACGATTCGGGTCAGCAGCGTTGTGTGCCGTCGCCCTGCGGACCTTCCTCCTGCCGTAACGGCGGCGTCTGCCAGGCGCTTTCGCCCGACAGCTACCGGTGCCGGTGTCAGGAGGGCTTCAGGGGTCAGCGGTGCGAGCTGGGCCAGGTCAAAGGTCACCGGCTGGCCGCCCTGAGCCCCAGCTCCATCCTGGCCATCAGCATGTGTCTGCTCGTCTTCTTCGGTGAGGCCCGAGAGACGTTCGTTAGCGAAGTAGATTCAAAGAGCTGAACTTTTTAGGTTGCATTCAGCTGAAAGGAAAAACTTTGAAATGTCTGCAGGTATTACAGAGTATTACAAACTGCAATATTATTTATTGTTTGCCATTTCTATTCATTTTGTGCCTCAAGAAAAATAGCAACACCAATATTAGTTCTTATTAGTCATTATTTTCCAAGCCATGATTAACTCTCAAGCTTGATGTTCTGAGTCCAGCTCCAAACCTTTACTTGACTGTTTCAGGTGAAGTTTAACGGCATCAAATTCAAGCCTCACCGGAGTCATGTGAGGAGTCTGGCTTGAATTAAACTCATATGTAGAGCTTTAAAAAATCTAAAAACAAAAGGACAAAGGAAATTACTTGTTCGCACATACAAACATATACAAGGTCGGGACAAGCTGGGTCAGGCAGCGGCCCCCACATGACCCCTCACAGGATAAAGCGGCGTATAGATAATAGACGAACGAACACACACTCATACATACATGTGCCACCAAATAAACCATCTCCTCTGAAGACCTTTTGTTCTAAACTTGTTTGCAGATCGATAGCTTTTCCATTAACAGCGACCACAACTATCCAAACTGTGCTGATGCAGAGAGAATTCAGTTACGTAAAGCTTACATAACGAGCAGGTGCTCCACTTTTTAGCGGCTGATATATGATCAACAGCTAATCAATGGACGGTCGCTTCCTCCGGCTCCACGCTAGCTGTACTGTTACCATTATTACACTTCATTTCACCACAGCTCTTTCGCTTCCTGCACTCCCCTGAAGAGAACAAATAGGTTGGAGGTGATTTTTTTTTAAACAGATTTCCTTCTAAAATCCGACCTTGTAGCTCTCATGCATGAAAAATGCTGCGTGGAGGCTGTTAAGCCCTGATAGTCCTCCTCCCAACGGTGGGCTCGTTTGTTTTTCACCTGTTTGGAGTAATTATACTAATGTTTCTAAATGAACTTGGTACTGATTTATTGAGGCTAAATGACTCCACAGAGCAGCTTTAATGAGCCACTGCTACAAATGTACAGGAAGGAAATTAATGTCTGTCCCAGTGGTGCAGAAGCACATTCACGCAAAAAAAAAAAAAAAAATGCATATTTATCCTGTCCTCCTCTGTGTGTGTGTGTGTGTGTGTGTGTAGCGGTGCTGGTGGCGGTGACGGTGTGGAACCAGAAAGGCAGCCGAAACAAGTTCAGGAAGCGAGGAGTTTACCACATCCCAGCTGAGCACGAGAGCTGGGAGGACATCCGTGAAAACATCCTCAACTACAACGAGGAGGGAGGGGGAGAGCAGGACCAGGTACACAAACACTCTGCTCTACTTTTCACATGAACATTTCTTTTTTTAAGTAAAGGACCCTGCACGCTGTCAGAAGCTTGAACGTTTTAGCCGACGACGAGTTGCGGTAATGAAATGGCCTAAGTGTGTCCTCTGAGGTAATATAGCTGAGAGAAAGTTTCTAAATAAAGTTCTTA
>NW_007578031.1:346999-349622 GCF_000690725.1 Stegastes partitus
GGTCCAGACTTCCCTTGAAGGAAACATTAAGGACAATCTCAGAGACCGTTTTCATCATCCAGCTCTAATGATTAATGATATTTATTTATGAGTGCATGTGTTGTTTTTGTTCCTTCCCTCCTTTCAGAACGGCTACGACATCACAGAGCTGAAGCGTCCTCTCTGCTCCAGTCTGTCCCAGTCGTCCTCCTGCACCACCGCCCCGCTCATCAAGTCCTCGCCGGGCTCCCAGGAGGAGGTTCATCCGTCCGGTTCCTCCTGCAGCTCGGGCGCTCCCTACCTCAGCATCCCCCACCACCATCACCACCACCACCACCACCAGCAGCACGCCGCCAACTACAACGGCGACGCCACCTACGCCAACTTCACCACTCCTCACGTGGGCAGAGACGTGGACGCGGGCAGCTACGCGGACGCCCCGGCCGGGTCGCGCTCCCACGTGGACTTCAAAAGCTACGTGGCGAGGATCATCTGGGAGGCGGACAACGACAGCGAGGCTTTCCCGCCAGATGCCTACCACGTCTGGTGCGTGGAAGGCTCCGGGTCTTCAGCAGGAAGCCTGAGCTCGCTGGGGTCGGCCGCATCCTGTAGAAACGTCGCCGCCGGCCGGGGAGACAAAGAGGAAGAAGAGGAGGAGGAGGAAGATGATGAAGGGGGGTTTGTTTGTGACAGGCTGTCTCGCTGGGGCCCAAAGTTCCAGGCACTGAGTGAGATGTACGACCGGCCCCAGCTGGCCCTCTCGTACAGGGACGCCATGGCCTACATACAGAGGAGCCACAGCCATGAACCTCTGCCTCATCACCACTAGGGGGCGCTGCACGACCCCAACCACATTTACAGTGTTTGTGTCGGGGGGGAAAGGGACTCGGTGCTGCGTTCATGTCACATCTGAAAACAAAGGAAGGAAGTGAGGTATTCCTCCTGAGGCCTTAATGATATGATCGGCCCTGTTAAGTATTATATTAAATCCATCCATTATCTATACACCGCCTAATCCTCACTAGGGTCACGGGGGATCACCAATTGAATCATTGGTTAACCTCAACATGTTTTTGGACTGTGGGAGGAAGCCGGAGACCCCGGAGAGAACCCACGCTGCACGGGGAGAACATGCAAACTCCACGCAGATCCCGAGTGTCCTCACCGGGATGCAAACTGGCAACCTTCCAGCTGTGAGGTCACGGTGCTAACCACCGAGCCACCTTGCAGCTCATTCATGGATTTGTTTGGTGTAAATCATTTTGAGTTTGTGGATTCCTGAAAGTCAAAATTTGTCCCAACAAGTGATATCAGGTGACAAAAGAAGCAGATGAAGCAAAGTTTGGTAGACTGGTGTTTCTCATTTTTGTAATCCGACACCAAAAAAGCACCATTTTCAAGAAAACTTAATCACATTGTTTTTTCCTGTTTTAGTCCAAAAGTGTATTTTCTGTAGCGTTCTGAATATTATTCAGTCAGAAAGATGTTAATCAAAGACCACATACGGCTTTCAAAATGGATCCAATCAGCTTCAGTCACTGAAAACACCTGCGTAGGTGCACACAAGGAGTTGAAAGCTGATTGGCTGCTTAATTCAGAATCCTCAGTCGTGATTGGCTGCTGACCATCTGATCAGTCTTGAGGAACAAGGAGGAAACCACAGCAGAGAAACAAAACCCAAACTGCTGAATGCTTATGTCATATGCTTTAACGTGGGGTGCATCACATGACCGTGATGGTTTCATTTGTAGAAAAGTGACCTAGAATCACTGGCAGGGTTTCCATTCATTCTCTTTGACCTTCTCATTTGTTGGTTCTTCATTCATTTCAAAAGCTTTTCATCTATTTTGACTGTGAACTAGTTTGTTACCGCTTGTCGGTTGTTCTGGTTTAAAGGCACCAGTAAAGAAGTTCAGTGGCCTCAAAGCAAAGCATCGTCTTACCTGTGAAAACACCTTCAGCAAATCAGATGTGACGTGAACACGGCGGCTCTGCTCCCTGGCGTGGGTCAGCGGCAGCGGAGACGCTTCCAGAGCCAGAGGTCCATCGTGTGATCCTCGTGTTCCTTGGTGCAGAAAACAAGACGCAGGACGGAGACGTTAGAGGTCGGAGCTGAAGCTCAAAATAAAAAATACAAAAAAAAAAAAAAGCACAGAGAAAACTGGTTAATTTACCAGCTTCACACAGGAATATGTCACAGAATTATTTATTTTTTCGCTTTTCTTTTCTTTCTTTCTTTCTTTAAAAGCTGTTCAGTGTGCTGTATTTATTTGTGGGTAGTTTGTGGGTCGCTGAATTTTGTTCTTGGAAAATGGGTGCTTTCAGGGTCAGAAGTTTTTTCTTTTCTGGAGGAAGACTGCCATCAAATTATGCCAGAAGTGTTCAGGGTGAGGAGAGCTGTGTAAAGAATGATTGTGGTTCATTTAAAAACACCAACAACATCACGGCCTTGATGTTGGAGTCTTACAAAGAGAACTCAAAGTTCTTCTTTAAGGGCATTTTAATGTAGCATTTCAATCCTTTTATCGCGACAATTTTAGTTCTGGCCCGAACACACAACCCAAGATCCACAAACAAAAAAAACCCATCTCACAAAGAAATGTTCCCAAGGAAAACTGTTTTTTTTTTTTTTTTTTTTTTTTAA
>NW_007578031.1:353062-354357 GCF_000690725.1 Stegastes partitus
AATATAGCTGAGAGAAAGTTTCTAAATAAAGTTCTTACTGTTTTTATTGTTTGACATGTCTGTGATGCTCAAAGGGCATTTTTCTTTCTATCCCAATCTGCGTTTAATAACCTGATGTAAAGTAAAGCAGAAAACTGTACTCAAAACGAGGCATAAGACATTTGAAATGACTGTCCAGATGTCTTACGTCTGGTTTTGAGCTTATTCCCTCGGCACCGTGTCACTGCAGTCACAGTGCACATCAGTGTCCAGCTTTTCCCCGTAGTGAGACACCATCAGGTTGCTGTTTATCAAAACATTTAGAAAGTGGTCACCCATATTTAACACCAGCGAAGGAATCAGCGCCACCTTCAGTGAACGTGTCCGACCAGAGTGGGGAAATTATTGTTTGTGACATGCATATTTAGTGCCCAAGAATAAAGATAAAAATAAAATATAAAATAACATAAAAAAATACGAATAGGGCTCCTGGATAGCTCAGCGGGTAGGGCAGGCGGCCCATGTACAGGGGCTATAATCCCCGATGCAGCGGCTGCGATTCAGTTCATTTGCTGCATGTCATTCCCCCACTCTCCTCCCCACGTTTCTCTGTCTATCTTTCACTTTCAACTCTCATTAAAGGCGGAAAAGCCCAAAAATAAAAATCTAAAAAAAAATTAAGAACAAAAGAATACATAGAAGGTAATAGATAAATACATATCAACCTCTAAAAAAAACATATTTACACATATGAAGAGTTCATTTGCAAAAACAGATGACTCCATTTTTGTAGATTTTCAGAAAACTTGTTTTTTTGTTGTTTACTTGAGATGATATCAATCAAACTGAAGCTGAGTGGATTTGATTCAGTAGAAACGACGTAAAAATAGAGATAACTTAAGTTTAATTGATATTGTCTCAGGTAGACGATGGAGAAGTGGGTTTTCTGAAGGTTGGTGAAGACGGAGTTATCTGTTTTTGCAAGTGAACTCTTCATATATACAGTTATGGTACAGATTCTATGAAGATCTTTCACCTGATCTTGATGAGAAGCCCCAAGTTTGCCTGAATTCTAGTTTCCTCTCAGACTACTGCTCAACAAAAAAAGCCTCCCTCAGCTTTAGTTGGATGGGAACCAAGCCTTCACATGATCTCTGTTAAAGATTCAATACACTTACATAGGAAAGAAGGAAGTGTAGCATCAGGGGTTTGAAGTTGCAGCCTTCTTTATCTATAACTTAGCAACCACATCACTGCACTGATGTAAACAATGTGCAGCCGGTCCAGACTTCCCTTGAAGGAAACATTAAGGACAA
>NW_007578031.1:356767-367161 GCF_000690725.1 Stegastes partitus
CAAACAAAAAAAACCCATCTCACAAAGAAATGTTCCCAAGGAAAACTGTTTTTTTTTTTTTTTTTTTTAATCTTCTCAAACCGTCTTTCTTTTATTTTCTAAAGAAACATCTATTGGCCTCCCTGCTTTCTGCAGCTTAACCAGATATTTGAAAAGCTCAGTAAAAAGCTTGTAATTTCTCTTTTCTACCTTCTCGTTGCACTACCAGATGAGTCCTCAGACGGGATCCATTTGCCAGCAAAAAGACAAAAAAACATAAGTTGACAGATAAAAGCCTCGTGGGCTGACCAGGTGAGACACGTTTGTTTTTTTTACCCCGCAGTGTTTCCACATCGTAAAATCAGCTTTGCTAGTAAGCTTTCAGATGAGAGATTATTTTTGTACTCCCTGGTAGAAATATCCCAAAAGCTCTTTTCAGCTTGCAGGTGGTTGTGTTTCAGAGCTGGATGGTGGATTGCTTTTCTTTTTTCTTTTATTTTGAAGAGTTGGTCAGAGGAAGCACCTCATGGCGGTTAAGTTAGATGTATATGTGGAAAGGCAGCAGAGGGAGATCAGGAAAATGGCAGCAAGAGAGACGACATCCGTGTGAGTTAAAAGGAAGTTTAACGTGAAAGCTGTTCATCCGGCCGTCTTTTACCATTACAGGGCAGTAAAGGTCGAATTTGTACCAAACTTGAATAACTTTCTGCTCCATTGCCACCTGATTTTAAATCTATTTAATGCTTAATCATGTCTGGTTTTAGGATCATAGAACTCTAGTTATTGGCTTAATATGAAGAATATACTTGTACCACTAAATGTAAAACCATAAATTCCTTCATCAGACATTATACATTTTTTTTTTTTTTTTATTACAGTTGTACCAAAATTCAGGACACCATGAGTATATTAACGTCTATTTCTATCATCTGCCACATAAAGCTAAAATTCACTTCTCCAGTCATCTGGTTGCTAAGATGCTATTCCACTTAAATAAATAAATAAGAATAGCACGTATAAACTCCCCATTTCACCTGTTTGCAGCCTATAAATTACAGAGACCTTAGTTTTGGGTCTTGATTGCTTTACGTGCAGCGTCCGCACACCAGGGGGCGCTGCAGAGAGGCGTTACCTACAAATGCTCAAAGTAAATATAAGTTTTAATCCTCTACGTGTTCAGATTTGAGAGTGCACGAGTTCAGAAAACTGCAGGACAAAACTGAAGCACAAAACCCTGATGTTGTCGGAGCCATATTCACATTGTACAGTCGTGACTCCATAATCTGACCCTTAACAACCCAAAACCTTGCTATCTGACAGGTTTTTAGGAAAAACAGAACCCATTAAAAACAGCCTTAACATACCGACAGCCTTGGATTCTGACTCCGACATGACATTTTATGTCACCAATCAGGATAACGGAGTATTATCTGACTGAACAATCCCACAGATTGGCTACGTTCACACTGCAGGACTTGATGCTCAATTCAGATGTTTTAGTAAAATCTGACTTTTTTGTGAGTTTGTTCACATTTCCAGTTAAATACGACTTGTATGTGATCTGCTGTGTGAACTTCATGCGACCCAAAAGTGTCCCGCATGCGCAGAAGAGGACACGACGACGTCACACGCAGAGAGCGTACTCAGTGTTTATGGAAGTAAACATGGATGGTAACGGTGGAGCGTGCCTGCCACTCCCCCACTGCTGCCACCACTGATGGTGGAAACAGAAGTGTGACCGCTAACTAAACTAGCATCAGCAGCCAAGTACTGCCTGTGCGTTCCGGATACTTCCACCCCCGGGGTACGCTCTGATGGGGTGGAAGTGGCCGGAACGTGCACAATCACACCAGTCAATTTGGCGTGAAATCCAGCGATGTGTAGTGTTCTAACAATACACTAGTTATTATAACAACTATAAACAATAAATATTAACAACAAATGAGCCTTCCAGCATCAAGCCCTCCTCGTAGCTCGACCACCGTCTTGACAATCCGACAGCCTTGCTATCCGACATAAAAGAAGCTTTTACATTTAGATCGAGTCACGACTGTAGTTGAAAAATGCCGGCTGTGTGCGTTCAGCTTGTAGGACTCTGTGCAGCTGACAAGTAATTAGACTTAATCTTGTGATAAACCTGGAAGCCGAATCTGAAGATTGAGATTTCATTAGACTTTAGAACATTCGTCCTCCACCTTGAACCGCATCACAATCAGCCCGCAGCCGCCGCAGCAGCAGCATCCGAGGTGCTCACACAAGCTGTTTTCAACACTATTATGAATAAAGCTGAGAGTCATTTTACACTCTGTGGGTCTGTGAAGCCGAAAGCAGCTGATGAAATTTTATGGAACATTGAGCTGCATGGACCGTGGGCTCGCTGTGCACCGAGAGGCCGGGCGGGCGCTTATTAAGAGGTCACTGTTTGGGACTTTAGTGCAGCGTAGAACATGCAGCGTGCTCGCTCACAGTGTGCAGAACATTGTTCAAAGACATCAGCAACTATTTGCCACAAAAGTAAGTTCTGCTGCAGTTTTTCTATTCAGTTTAGAGTTTTGGTTCTTGTTTACAGGCTCTGGCAAGAGTCGCTACGAATCAGGAGACGGGAGGGAAAAAAAAATCTGCAATTCTGTGTGAAAATATGTTTGTCTGAAGTTCTTCCTGTAACTTGGAAACAGCTCAGATAAACTGTAAATGTAGGTTTGCATAGAAGCAGGACTTTGGATTCTGTTTCCAGTCACTTCTAATTCAGTTACAGCAGACAAACCTTGTTTTAGTGTTAAATTCGCTTGAACAGACCCAATTTCATATCCCAGAATTCATGTTAAAACTTGAAATTATACGTCTACAATACCAAGATTAGAATCCAGCATCCAGTCAATCAAGTCGTGCTCTGTTGCTCATTTGCACTGTACGGAGTTTATTAGGTCGTTTACTTGCTTTTTGTGTACCTCGTTGTGTATAATTAAGTAACCAAAGCTAATCTTTTAGTGAGAATAAAAGCAATCCAAACAAAATCTTATTTTTTACGCAGATTCTGGCTTCTGAACTCGATCTGTTTAGTCTGAAATATTGAATATGTGCTATTAGAATCTTTCAATCTTGGATTTTTGATTCAGATTTTGGATAAATGTGAGATTTCTGAAATTCTGAAGGGTTTGAATTAGAAGAAAAACAATTCCAGACACATAATTACAACACAAATCAATGGCTTTTAAATGAAACAGGTTTCAGTCTTCATATGAGCACGACATCCTTAAAAGCTGTGAACCCAAACTTCAAAATGTCATCATCACAGCTGATACAACCTGGGTCTAATCCAGACAAGGGTGACGCTGACCGAGGCCTTTCTGTTCCCACAAATCTGCCCCGCACACTCTCAAATCTCAGATTGATCGCCTCTTAAATTTATTTTGCGGCTGCCTAATGGTCTCTTCATTACTCAGTTAAATCCAGTCCAATCATCGGTGTTTCCTGCGTTTAAGCATTTCTGATTTGCGTGCCGCCGTCTTCGGTGGCAGCAAATTCCTCCCTGAAGGTGAAAAGAACCAAAAAGATGGAGTTTAGACGTCTCGTGTTGGACACCAGCTTTTCCTTCTGCAACTCTTCAAGCAGCCAAATGTTTTATTTTATGTTAAAGAAAACGAGGAACAGCAGTTAGTTCAGTGGTGGCTGCAGACTTGAACCAGCGTCTGATGGTTGCTTCCCGGCCTACCTCTCGGCTACGTATGTTGTCACTACACCGCCTGTTGAATGTAGTTTTCTAAAGGAGAGAGCGAGGAGCGAGTCTGAGCAAGCAAAGAGTACAATCATAGAAAAAAATAGTTTATTTTAAAAAAAGAAGAAAAAAAGGATTTGATACACGCGTAAGTCAATCTTCAGCCGACACAAATGAACAAATCCAGATGTTTTGAAGGTTTTTTTTGCACTTCAAGGCGCGATTTTTGATCTATTTGCCGCCGAGACTCTGAGATTTTACATTGGAAGCAGATTGTAAGATATTTTCCAATCAGATAGAGGTACAGTTTTTTATTTCTCCTCTGAGGGGGGTAAAAAAAAAAGAAAAAAAAAAAGAGCAGCCCTGAAAGAATTGTACTCAAAGCTATGCATCCAAATGAAATAACACAGGTGTCTTTTTCTAAAGCTGATGTGAAGCTCCAGATGTTGTCTGAGTCTTGACCTGTACTGTGTGCGACATCTGTTGATGTTTGTTGTAAATCCAGTGTTTCTGAGACGGTGACGTGTGGACGTGTCGTTGACTTCACACGCATTTGATGGACAGAAGGTTTAACGTGTCACTCAGCGCTGAGCTGGTCTGATCTGTATCATATGATGTACATATGGACGTTTTATAGCAACCTAACATGGAATATTCCTTTTGTATATGACTTTTAATAAAAAGGCTTTTCCCCAGAAGTGAGCTTTTTACTGCTTTTGAGTTCAAAACAGCATCACGGTCCAGCTATATTTTACCCAAGTTCATGCAGTTTAAAGTGCTTTTTAGGAGACCGGCTGCTCAGAAGAAACACAAACACATTAGAATCATACATAGAAATAAGAATTTCAATTATAGCATTAAGAATAAATGACCATTTTGATAAATACTCCTTAAAGGCGTCCTTGTGCCCTTTGAAGCCCTTAAATTTCTGATTCAGTTCAACATTAGAAAGCTGAACTGTTGCAATCACAGAAGTATGGAGTAGTGAGAGCGCCAAATTACAAAAATACATCAATAAAAGAATAAATAAAAGAAAAGTGGAAATAAAAAGAAGAATAAATAAAAGAAAAGTGGAAATAAAAAGAAGAATAAATAAAAGAAAAGTGGAAATAAAAAGAAGAATAAATAAAATAAAAAGTACATATTATGGCAAAATAAAGCAAAATTAAACAAAAATGAATCCATAAAAGAAAAGGCTAATAAAAGTAGAAATATAAAGACAAATAAATAAAATAAGTACGAGTACTTCTGACACCTTTTTTTTCTTTATTTTCTTTTTTTTTTACTTTTGCACATTCACACACATTTAGCCAAAAACATTAATATTTAGATTTCATCGGTACTTTAAGTCAGTTCAGTGCAGCATTGGTACGAAAAACAAGCCTGTAAGTGTAAAACAATACCTTCAGTCAACACAAAGTTCATTTGCATCACTGATGTATGATCAGGTATAGTACAGAGCATTAATTGTGACACTGAAGGACAGAAAGTACACTTGTAATTGTGATTTTGTGCACTTTTTCTTTTACCTGTTACTGTAAGAGCCAATAACTAGAACTAGAGTCATGCAGCAGCAGGTCATGTCACATTTTATGTCGTTTTTTTTTGTATAGAAGCATCAAATGTTTTCCTCCACTCAGGTCAGATCAGTTCTATTTGTAGAGGAGCCCAGATTACCAAATCCTCCTCAGACCTCAGATCCAGATGAGAGGTACTGATCCGGCTCGACTTCTGGAGTCTGAGAAGCACCAGGGTGGAAGAAAAAAACGTTTTAAGAAGGAGGGAAAAACTTTCACTATGAATGAAACAACAGAGAAATAATCTTGTCAAGCAGCAAAACCTTTCCATGTGAGGACAACGATCTAGTTCAAGGCATCTTGAATTTCTGATAATTTACTGAAGACATGAAGCTACAAAAGCTGAAATCGTTTTTTAAGGTTTGATCATTTTATCGCGGCTTCATGGTGGATAAGTTCATCAGTTAACAGAATAGTTTCTGTTTCGGGCGTGAAGTTCACAGTAAAGGTTAACATTTACAGATATGATGCAACAGTGCCACCAGGTGGTGATGAATGAGGCTGCACAGACTGTATGACGTTATTATTACTCATCAAACCACAAACATGTTTGTTTATTCCAAAAATAAAATATTGTCACTGTATTTTAAACTCGGTCTAATCCCTCATGACACCACATTGATTATATGGAGAGAGGGGATATTAAAAGTAGATTAAAATAGAAGACAAAATAAATTTTAAAGAAAAAAACTGCAGGTTCAGACAGTGGTAGAAATGAGCATTTAATAAATTCTGTATTTAAGAACAGTTTTGTGTTTTTTTTTTCATTTTTCACACAATTTTGCTTCACTAAATGTTACAAAACATTCAGTAAACTTATTAAATATCCTGAAATAATTCCCTAAAGGATGATAAAATGATAAAGTTTGCTCCATCTCGGCTCATCACAACAGTAAAATGCTTCTTAGACATGCAGCAATAATATATATCAGTATGCTATATAATAGTTTAATACTGGCTGGGCCTGTTTTTGTGGGTTATGCAAGTACACATAGTTTATGTAAATTAAAATGTGTTACTATCAATAGTGGTAATCAAAAAACAATAGGAACACTTTTCACTGCTTGACCTTCACTTGTAATGAAGGAGAACACAAAACATTAACACTCTTTTCTTTTCTACTTACAGCACTTGATGTATTGAAGTTTCATTTAATAGACGGTGAAAAAGGTTTGATTTTTTTTTTTTTTTTAAACTGCAACTTGAGCAGACTTGATGTTTTCAAGACAAAACTGGATGAATTCTGATATTTATTGAAAACGTATACAGATGGTTAAAGTGGGGGAAGAAACTATATGTGAGTCATATTTAATTAAAGGGCCTCTTAAAACTTGTAACTGTTAGAGTAAAGTTTCATAGTTCAGGACAGTTTGTGCAAAGTTCTTCACATTAAAAGCATCAAAGCAGAGACAAAACAAGCAAAAATTGGCAGTAGTTTTATACTGTAATGCATTAATGACACAGACACAAATTCCATGATTGTCTTTTCCAATTTGACCTTAAGGCTAAGACCTAATGTTAGTGTTATTCAGTTAGATAAAATACAAAATAGAAATGTTGGTATTGCAATTATTTTTAATTTAGTTCTTAATTTATGCTATAGTTGTCATTTTTAAATTATATTTATATAATCATTTTATATTTATATATATATATATATATATAATTTTATCTGGGACATCTTTTTATAAATATGTTTATATAATCTTAAACTTTTTTATTTATTTTCATTATTTATTTTTAATTTTATTGAAGCCACTGCTGTCTCTCATGTGGTCTCAATCTCACACAATGAGTCCAACATTTCCTCCTTGTGTCTGATCCGAAGCGTTTCATCGTCAGAACAGCAACAACTAAAAATGTCCCTTTAGGAATTTTCCAAACTCTTGAACGCTTGAACTCTGCTCGCTGTGTGTCTGATGCTGCTTCCTCTGCGCTGCTGTAAACATCCAATTCAACTCAAACGTCCCTCCTCCTGCCTCGTTCATTCACTCTCGCTGTAGCTTGTTCATTTTTTGCTGAGTCATCATTTGTTGGGAACATAACCTCTGACCTCCCCCTCCTCCTCCTCCCCAACTCGCCTCCCGCCTCCCGCCCCTGTGACACACATATAGAGCAGACATGGAGCTGACAAGAAGCATATGCATTGTTACAGACAATGGGAGGAGGCTATCAGGCTCCCATGCAGCTGCAGTCTGTAGCCAGTCTGAGACGTTCCGGCTTCATGTTTACGTCTAAAAGAGTCTTTCCTTACAATAATTGTCAAAAGAAAGAAGGAAAGCAAAGATATTTTTCTTATTTTTTTCCCTTCAAGTCCTTGTTGAACTTTTTATCATGTGCCAAAATCTCTTTAGTCAAAAATTTGTTTTAAAAAAGAACATTGGAGGTGATTATGAGGAGTCCTAGGCAGCAGCAGCTCATGTTGGTGGTTGTTTATTAGCTTTTAATGAGCTTTTCCTCGAATTCAAGGAACTTTATTCGTCGTGCCAACTCACATTCACATGTTTGTGGTACCAAATTTGTACTCAAGTCCCATTTTTGAAAGAAAAAGCCTCATAATAAATGATAAGTACAATAAAACAAGCAAAATATAAGTAAAATACAGCAATAGAGCGGCAAAAAAATATAACATTCAAGATCTGAGTCTGTTTCTGGTTCATCCTCACCCCAACAAGCACCTCATTTTAATACTTCAGCTCAGGGAAATAGACGGACCGCTTTTAAAACGACAAAAGAAAACAGAATCATCGAATATGTGTGCTTAAAAAATAAAAATAAAAATACTAATAAGTTAACAACCCTAACTTGCAACGAGGCAAACTGCTTCATTTTAATGGATTCATCTGCCAAGATATGAGTTTTATTGTTGGCTATTAGTGTGTACGTCTGTCCTCAGCATGATTTCAATTCGATATCAGAGAAATGAAACAGCAGCTCCCTAATTTCAGACTTTTAATCACAAGAATGACCCATTAGAAAGATCATTTCAACATCACAACAGATCCCATCAAACCCCAACAGCAGCGCGTCGGTTTGATTCCTGAATCTGTCGCTTCGTCTTTCAAGTGATAACGATGCAAAACCTGTTCCCTCATTTTTAAACCGAGCCGAGCACCATGAGAGCACAGAGAGAGATTACACAACTCTCTGTGTGTGTGTGTGTGTGTGTGTGTGTGTGTGTGTGTGTGTGTGGTGCAGCCACGCTTTCCCAGGCCAACACAATACCCTCTGTAGGGGAGGTGCATGTATATACGGGGTGGGAGGCCTCTCTGTCTGCTGCCGGCGTAGCCTACATATACGCCTCACACTGGGGGTGGACGGGCCGGTCAGCGCTGAAGCCTTTTGTCACGACCGTGTGCACATTTGTGTTACTGATAAGAGATGCATCCAGACACCGTTAGGACATTTTAGGATGAGGGGTTGCTTTAAGGTTAATAAAGTCAGGCTAAGGTCAGGTTTGGGATTAGGTTAGGTTAGGTTTATGATTAAGCTGCAGATATACTCGCCAGCATACAATGTATCTGAATATATGCAAGCATTATGTTAGCTTAGCTATAGCTATGTTAGCATCACAGTGTAAAGAGAAACCATGGCACTAATATTATTCTAATGGTATTAGATGCATTGTTGAGTCAGTAAAATTAGATTTAAATTGTCTCTTCAGCTACAGCTAACAACTATTTCTCATATAACCAAACGTACTAGTGGATGTTTGCATTATTATTGTTATTATTAAATTGATGAATGAGGAAAAAGTGGACACTACAAAGTTTAATGTGATGTGTCTCGTTTTGATTAGTTCAGGTTTAAGTCAGGCTTATCTAATCTTTTATTTTATTTTTCCTTTATTTAAGCAAGTAGATTAATTGAGAACAAATTCTCATAACGACCTGGCCAAGAGGCAGCACAGAACAGGAAATACGGTAAACAATAAATAAAACAACACACAAACAAAACACAACAACAAAAGGCTTAAAGGTAAAATACACTAAAAGCAGGTGCAGGAGTCAGTAAGTAACGCCTTCACCATATTTGTTAAAAGATTTTAAAAGATCATCTGTCCCCACTAAATAACATTTAGAGCAGCGGTTCTCAAAGTAGGGGTCGGGACTCCCATGGGGGTCCCAGGATCATTTCAGGGGGTCGCCAGGTCATTGTAAAAAAAATTTAAAAAGTAAAGCCGGCAAAAAGTTTGAGAACCACTGATTTAGAGGAATGTAGTTAAACACCTTATTTCTTTTTGTCTATAAAAAATAAATAAAAGACTTAAACAGATATTTAACTATTAAAATAGTTAAAGAAATACTTTTCTTTGGGTCTGTTATTGCAGCTGTAGTTAAGGGTGAGTGTCCAGGAAGAGAATGTGGGTCATAGATTCATCTTCAGGCCGGTTTTATGGCTCACAAACTGCTCAAGTAACATTTTCAGCACTTCTCACGGTTCAGTTGTTCCTCTTTAGCACGTGAGTGTTGTTCTTGACACATGACGGCAGTCCTCTGCCTTTTCTCTCTGGCTGGTTTAATGACAAACATCACACTAAACCGAGAGCCGCTGTCCGGGACAAACACTCCTCCGTCGCCGTGGTGTGGGAAATAGTCGAGCAGCTTTGTTCAAATTTACCAGAGAGAGAAAGTTTGTCCCAGATAAAATCTCAGAGATGTAGAACAAAATGTCTCCCAGAAAATCAGAAGCAAATCCAGAGGAGTCCCTGGTCTTTTAAGGTGTTTGTCCCCACAGTGAACAAGGAGTAAAAAAGGGAAACTGAAATAACAGCAGAGAGCAACTGGTGGTCAGATGTTTGCACCACCTGTTAGTGGACGTCCCAGTTAAAGCCTCAACACTTAACTCACTGTTAGATTCGTGAAAATGTTTTTCTATCTGCAACTTCTTTTAACTTTTCTCAGTTTAGGTCAGTGGATGGGCCTGTTTTTGTGGATTATACAAGAAGACATAGTTCATGTAAATTAAAATGCGTTACTAACAATAGTGATAATTTAAAAAATAACAGTAACACTTGTAATGAAAGCAAACACTTCACATTTCACTTAAAAAACAAAAAACAAAACAAACATTAGCACTTTTCTTTTCCAGTTACAGCACTTGATGCATAAAAATTTAATTTA
>NW_007578031.1:373772-403617 GCF_000690725.1 Stegastes partitus
CTTTTACAAACACTAGTCCCCCCCCCGGAACATCTACAAATCAAACACAAGACCAAGCATCTCTCATCTTACCAATTTATTTAAAACATTCCAATATAAAAGAAAAATTACACATTTCTGAATTGCTCTATTTACAAAAACGTACATCCTTTAACATCTACACAGTTTACATGGTTGGTAGCTCACTGCAGAGGGTTACAGTCACAGGTTTGCTCGGTATCGGCCTCTCGGCTCGCTCCAGCTTAAATTAAGTCGCCGTACAGTTAATCTTCTCTTTTCGAAGGCACTAAGAAAGGACAGGCTAGTGTACAACATTTAATGAGGAACTGTAAGTCAACGACGGGTGTCACAGAGCGAAGTCATAAATAGCTTTTTTTTTTTTGCCTTTGGCAGTGATCAAACTGAGCTCATTCATCACAGACAGATTTTACATATGAACACACTTTTCTTTTTTTTTTTCTTTCCTGTACATACTAAGGCTTACCAATAAATATAAGCACTTAAAAATGAAAAAGAAAAAAAATAACTTTGCACAATTATCAAGTTTCCCAGGAATGTAACATCAGCGTGCAACCAGGTTGCAACAAAACACAAAATTAACGACGATTATTGAGCCACAAAAGGTGCGTTCAGAACACCAGCAGGTGTCGAAGCAGATCAGCTGACGGTCCTATGGCTCACGTGGCTATGAACAGTGTCTGTAGTCCATCAGGGTGTTTGTTCCTCTGGCGATACCGCAGACGCAAATCTGCACGAGGGTACATTTAATAAGACGGGGGAGGTCGACATAAAACAATTAAACTTTTAAATTCACCTGTTCAGAGTGGAATGTCATATTCACTGTAATAGAATATAGAAAACTACACATTTCCATTTTCCTGAGAATCTGACTGAAGCACCATCTGGAAGCGTTTAAGCCTCGATTTGAAGAATAGCACCAGTGAAACTCGGGTAATACCTCACAGGCACAAAATGATCAGTTTCCTCTCAAACCGAAACCTGTTCATTAAAAGAAGACGAAAGCCTGAACAGCTGGCGTCCCCACCAGCTTCTCCACCTGACATCAGTGGAGCCACTCAGGCAAAACATTTGCTTTGTCAAAGAAGCAAAAAAACATAAAAGTAAAAAACGTTTACCTGCCAAGAACCACAATTCCTGGCCATCTCCATATGAGCAGTTTTATGGAACCAAAACATAAAGACTGACAGGAATCATTAGTGTTTAAAAAAAAAACATTTAAAAAGCCAAACATTCATCTCATTCAGCTGCTGAGGTCGGAGAGGTCGGCTATCCGGGTTGGACTGTGGAGAGGTCGTCGACGTTGTGGACTTGCTCAAGGATTGGCAGGTTTCTCGGTGCTGCTGGGTGGCGTCAGGATCAGTCCCGGAGCTACAGGGGAAAGCTGAACGTTGGTGCTGTCGACCTGACGCTCCTGAGCTTTTCTCTGCAAGACAGGAAGATTCAGAGTTAGTTAGAGCAGAGCACAGGACATTTTTGGAGTATTTACAGGATTGTATGTACTGAATATTGAGGCTGCTGTTACGTTATCATATTGGAAACTTGCTGAGGAGGAGGAAGAAGAGAGGTTTGTCCACATTTATATTCCTCCAACTACGCTAATCTAAAATAGCAGCACCCTGTTTACTACTGTTGTATACTTTCTGTCTAATGTCTGTTCCAACATTTCATATTCCGCTCACCAGCAGGTCCAGATACGCCACGTGTGTCTGGATGTTGTGTCTGTCGTCAGCTTTGACTCTGGGGAAGTTCTTGAGTTGAGGTTTGGCTTCAGATCGCAGCGTGTCCATGAAGGGACTCATCCACCGGACACAGGAGGACACGCTTTCCCACGTCAGACCTGACAGATGGTACAGACGTCAGTTTAAACCCAATTTAAACCACTAAACATCATACTGAGATAAGCTCAGAGCTACAACGACAGCTCAGAAACCTACCTGAGACTTTATGAACAACATCGAAGGTGGAGAAGTGGCAGAAGGCGGCTGCAGCAAGAACGCTGTAGCTGAAGTCCAACGAGCTGATGTCCATTATACACAAGTCCAGGAGCTGCAACACACAAGTACAGGTTTTGTTTTACTTCAAGCATCCTGGATCAAATAGTTAAAAGATCACATGCTTCCATCTGTGCAACAGAGGACAGGACGTCTTCTAGGATGAACACAGCAGAGCATTTATAATGTGCAGCAGGCGTGGACGTACCTGTGTGATCTGGATGTACGTTTCCTGGGAGAACTGTGGCTCCAGGAAGTTTTCTTCATCTTTTTGGGCTTCAACCTGAGCGTACAGCTTCAACCAGGAGATGGGCGTCTCGGGACACAGGTTCCACTCCAACGCCTGCAGGACAACGGGAGCAACGTTCAGGTCAACACGGGAACAGGAACACAAACTGGGGTCGCGCACAGCTAACAGTGTAGCATGCTAAATACTCTTGACAGTATGTACAACAGTTCCTAAAACAAACCACTGAACACAGGTGAGTTTTTGTGCTAACGTACCTTCAGTAGGTGAAGCTCCGTGCGCTGAATGTCCCACATGTCACAGGCTCCATCTGTGACGTAGGCAAACTCGTAGATTTTGGGAGGGTAGATTTCCTGGAGAGAGGCGAGAAGCAAAGTTAATCGAGTGGAAGAGTTACTCAGATCACAGGACGCCTGATCTGTGTGTGCAGCAGCAGCGCCTTCGTGGACAAAGAGGAGGAGGAGCTCACCTCTATCTTCGAGGCGATGAAGAGCGCAGTGATGCCGATGAGCTGCAGGTAGTCTTTGTTGACGTTCTCCTGAGTGAGCATGAAGCGGTCGAAGTAGTCCTGAGCGAGGTACGCCGTCTGCCTGTGGAGGCTGTACACCTCACTCACCTGCACAAACACACAGATACAGTTTAACCTCAGCACTATTTAACATGGTGGCAACTGCAAAAGTTTATAAAACAAAATACAAAACTATGCTGTAACTCACCTCAAGCAGCCAGTCCAGCAGGATCGCCCTCATCTTGGGCTGCAGTTTGGGATGCTGCTGCAGGTAGCTCTTGTCGTGAACGTACTTCAGCTCCTTGTTGAGCATCTTGATCCACACGTCGTCTGAACTGGCCCAGCTGGAAAAGAGAGAGACCGGGTTTTACCATATGTAGCACCAAACACAGAAAAGCAGCTTTAATGCTCCATTTGTGGTTGGTTCTGACTGTGTTTTTAATCAGGACTGAGAATCGTCAAATACATTTTTATCTAGAAAAGCATCTTTATTTATGGACTTATCACATTGTTGGCACTACTTTCATGCTGTAATTAAATTAAGATATTCATCATTAAACATGATCAAGAAGAAAGATGGTTCCATGGAGTTTAGGTTTATACAAATTAAAGACAACCAATTTATTCAAGATCCACATGTGAGCTCTACATGGACTCGAGCCTGTAAAAGCTGCAGTCTAGACACAAGTATGGCTATTGTTCTAGCGAATGAGTTTAAAGACTACGCCCTGCATTCAGTGTGATCAAACATAATCTAATCAATTCAGCTCAAAGAAGTCAAGTTTCGGGGTCGCTCTACCCCACCCGGTACTCATCTCCGAGTACCGGGTGGGGTAGAGCGACCGTCCGGCAACAAAAGAGAACAACTCAGCGTGAAGCGTAGAGAAACGACGGCCTCATTGACGTGTAAAAGACACTCACCTGAGGCGAGGAATGGGGGAGGCCTTGATGAAGAGGTTCTTGAATCTGTACTGTTTGAAGCTGGACGGGTCTGCCGGTTCCATCTCTTTGTGGGGAGTTTCGATGAGAACGCACGGACTCGCTCCATCGTCCGACCAACACTTCTGAAACACAGAAACACAAATGTGGATTTTAGAAACACAGATTCCCAAAAGGAAGTCAGAATTACATTCATCCGATAGGACAAGAAGGAAAATCTAAATTGAAGAAAGTGGCTCCAGTGCTTCACAAGTTACTGGATTTATAGCCATGATAAGCAAAAGACAACTTCAACAATGATCGTCTTTGGGTGGATGGTTCTGCTCGTCTTTCATCGCCCCGTTTTATATTTTACTCATTGAATTCTGTTCACGTTTCTGATTTAAAGGTTTAAGGAAAAGTACATTGATTATAGTTGTATTTAAAATGTGAGTCATTGAGCAAAGTGCACCAAGCGTGGAGTTCAGATATAAATTCATCTCAACAGTGACACCTTCTGTTCATGAGGAGGTACTGCATCATGTCACTGCTGAAAAGAAGTACTTAAGTTTTTTAGCAGACTGACCTCATCCAGATAAATTTGCCACCAAAACCAACTTAAGGTACGTTTATCCAAAATACAGTAAGGGATTTGGAACAGTAACAGGAAAAAAACAAATAGAAGTAACTGATAAATATCAGTATTCTTGAAAAAACAAGAAGAAAACAAAATGGACGCTCTGCATAGAGAAGACCCCTAAGCAAGGAGCTTTCCTGTCATTTATGATAAAACTGGAGTTTAAAGAAAGAAAGAAAAAAAAGGGCAGGACACACTGGAAGGCAGGGCAGTCACGAGATACAGATAATAAAGCTTTAACACCACACATATCCTGGGCTGAGTTCTTATCAGTTGTAAACACACACACACAATCATTTGGAGCTGACAAGCTGAGACACTGACCTGTATTTCATAGTTTTGTTTCTTTGCAGCAGGTTGTAGTTTCTTCTTAGAAGGCTGAGGAAGAAAATAAACAAGTGAGTCGAAGCTACCGACGACAAAAGGAAAACAAAACGGTAAATAATCTAAGAAAGCCTGCTGTTAGTAAGCAGACACAAAGAAAACAGCAAGACAAACGTACCTCTGACTTCCTCTTCTTCAGCGGGACTTTGATGGTTGGCTCAGGTGTGTTTGAATCTCTGGCTTGAAGTGTGATGCGACCGCTGGGGGAGGGGAAAAAAAAAGATATATCAGCATTTGTGTTTGAATGAAGAATTGATTTTAAACTACAGGTTCATTAACAGTTAGTGAAACTGAATCGTGACTAAACTTGAGATGATTACGTTTACATTTGATGGATTCTCTCAAGTTGAATAGCGTGTTGTTATTCCTGATTTTACATGATTAAGTGACCATTATTCTCATAGATTAATCGTCAACTCGCTTGAGTGCCTAGAAGACGTTCCACCTCTCATCCAAGAGGCTTCATCAGTTCTGGCTGAGTAGTTGGGAGTTCCAGATACTTAAGGAGCCATTAACACCTGAGTTTTGGTTTAAATGGGTTTGGGGTGGGGTAGGGATTAATCTACGAGGATAATCATGACCAGGATGACTGAGAATCTTCAGACAAAGGACCACTGGCTCTAGAAAACTGCATAGTTTTTACTGTTGTTTCACCAAACCCTTAAAATAGTGGGGGGAAATAATTACACTCAATACTAAAAATCCATTTTAGAACCAGATGAGACAAAGTGAGCTTCTGCCATCACTCCACAAATCTTTGTTTTACACAAATACAGCGTTTAGTCTCAGGAGGGAAGCACAACGTGTGACTCTGATGACCCATACATTTGCAAGTTTTCATATGAGGCCTTAAGCCCCATCACAAAGTAAAGGAGGGCAGTTCCTCTTTACAGTGAGGCCTCATGAAGCCCCCCCGACCAGACTTTGAGGACAAACACCAACAGCTGCTTACCTGCGTCTGGACATGGTGATCACTGTGTTTATGGCTCCGCTGCAAAGAAAAAAAAGAGGGAAAAGGGTGAGATTTAGGCACAACTGTATTATTGCACACACTTGGGAGAACTGTAGGGAGCTTATGTAAATAGTATCGGGGCTATTGTAGCTGGAACCATTTCATAATTTGTCAAAGATTCAAGGGGGCCCTCATCAGTCCCAATAATCAGAGTACATGTTCCAGGGGAGTGAGGCTTTATGTGACAAACATCTAAAATAATGTTCTAAAGAGCCCAGCTTTCTCCTGAAAACTCCTGGAGGATTCACAGACGGTCCAAAATATAACAGATCACATTTTACAGGCCCAGTTTGAATCTGGGTAAAACTTGGTGGTTAGCTTAAGATAACAGAGGCAGTGTTAGCTTGTGACCTCCAATAAAGAGAGCCACAGCAGCTCGACACAACAATAACCGAAGACTGGCAGAGCTGAAACAGCACACGTAAAGGTCACTAAACACACCATCTCGTAGTAAAGAGGTGTAAATAGTAAAGAAAGGGGATAAACACAGAGCTAAACCAGCCAGCCAGGTTCTCTGAGCAAGTGTGGCAACTGCAGCCAAAAGGAGGGGGGCTGGCTGCTCCCTCGATTTTAAACAAAAAAAAGCTCAAAAATACCGCATTTCAACTGAAATCCCTCATCTTCAGCGATGCAGCACACATCTCCAATCGTGTTTAGTGTAGTTTGAGGGAGTGAAATCGCCCGAATATGAACTTTATCGAAGGATTGAAACTCAAAGACGCGCCAATTTCCGCAGCTCAGAAGCGGGAGGATTTCAGCCCTGCCTCCCCAAAGCTGCTCCCAAGTCTGCGGGGGAAAACTAGTGGAAATGGCCGCTAAAGACAAACCATACGGACATTAAACAGCTCTAAACTGCCGGCAGACGCTCTCAAGAAGCACATATCCAAAGATAAACCTTCCAAACGGCCATTAAGCGCCAATAAAGTCGGGGGAAACCGAGGCCACCGCGAGGCTAAGCTGTGGAGGGGAGCTACTGTAATTAGCAAACCTAGCCCTAGCTCAAACCTAGACTGCTAACTAGGTCAACAATAACCAGCTAACCACGACAGGCACAAAAACCAGTGATATATAACTTCTGTCTTTATACAGCTGAATAGTTGCTAGCTTCAGAAAAAACGGGAGACAAAGCAAAAGACGAGCAGAAAAAGACGACTTTGAGTTTTAAAGTTACAGGAGCAGCCCCAGTGTTTGTATAGATAAGCTCCACCAAAACCCCGGATTCCCACTAAAACACACGTCTTGGCCCAAATGCAACTTTTACCTGTGGCAAAGCAGATTGAACTAGAAGTGGAAACCGCCTTAAATGATGTAAAAAGACGAGTTAAAGACTAACATAAGGCTGCAGTCAATCGCATGTCCAGATTTAAGTCCATTTGGCATCAAACTGCGCCCGAATTATGGCGATTTAAAGTCGAAACTCACATCACAAACTACAAGAAAGCTTTAAAAAATAGCAGTAACCTATTCCTAAAGTGTAAATATAAGTATAAGTGTGCGCCCCTGCTCGGTGGTCTTACCTCCTCAGTGAAGAATGAATGAATGCATCAGCTGTGGCGCCGGCGCCAATCCTTATATCCGCATCTGCTCCCACCGCCACTGCGCATGCGCGTTCCCGGTTCACAGAAACGCGCTAAATGTTTAAATACGAACCGAGATTTTTTACAAACGAGCAACACGGAGCTGTTTAAATGGGACTGTTTTACTCGTCTCTGCGATTAAAAATCACATTACTCACGCTGGGACTTAGTTAAACGGCTTATTCACAGCGTTGCACCGGAGCTTACATTGATTTCTAACGGACGCCGAACCGCAGGAAGGTTTTATTAAGAAAATACCGATTTCCGTACGTTCCGGTTAAACTTTAACGACGCGTTGGACGATAACAAGTCGTCCACGGGAGGATATTAGTCACAATTATCATTCTTTGCGGCGTTATTTTAGTGTTTTTTGCGCGGCTTCGAAAGAGCTTCCGTGTATGAATCCCGCCTGTGGGAGGAAACTCCGTGACGTCAAGCCAATGAGAAGGAGAGCAGCGGCGCCCGCGTGCTGCAACTGCAGAATGTAAACAGAAGGAGCACGTGGAGCTGCTGTCAACCAGAGCTGCTGCTGACATGTGGGTTTATTTCAGGTTTGAACAGCCTAACAGAGCATGTGCCCGAAATATTAACGTTTATTTTTTAAAAAGGTAAATAAAATGAACACAATTAGATCAAAAAGGGCAGAGGAAGATTTAAAATTAATCTAAAGTGGCACGAAATAACCACAAAGAGATGTAAAGACGGCAAACGACTACAGAGAGATGCTAAATGATAATAAAAGGATGTAAAATGACCATAGAGACGTATTGCACAACTAGATAAATACATCTTACAACTACAAAGAAACTACAAAACAACCACGAAAAGACCCAACACAATCAGATAAAGAAAAACGCTGCCACAGAGAGATACTATGACCACAAAGCTGTGCAAAATGACCACAAACAGGCTCAAAACAGTTGCATAAAACACCAAACAAACACAGGGGGGTATTAAACGGGCATAAAGAGATGTAAAATCACCACAAAAAGATGCAAAGTGGCCAGAAAGAGATGCAAACTGACCCAAGCAACTCCACAGAGACACTAAAAGACTACAAACAGATATAACATGACCACAAAGGAACTACAAAACACATAAAATGACCATAAGGAGAGATAATCTGTCTAGGGAGAGAGGTCAGATGATCACAGTGGAACCCAAAGTGATTACCGAGACTCAAAGAGTTGTAAAAACGTGACAAATAATTGCATCAAGACTAAATTTGACCTCAAAGAAATGTAAATTCCCTCAAAGGATGTAAAATGACCCAAAGCAGACCAAAAATGGGGAAAAAATACATGTAAAAAACCTATAAAGAGACATTAAATGACTACTTAGAGATGTTTAATCACTGCATAAAGACATAAAGCAACCACAAAGAGGTATACAATGACAACACAAGGGACAAAGTGGTCAGAAAGAGATGTAAAATGTCAACACCACAATGCAAAGCAACCACAAGAAGACGCAAAGTAATTGCAGAAAGATACCAAATGACTGCAAAGCTACATAACATGACCACAAAGACAGATAAAGCCACCACAAGACATGTAAGTGACCTGAAATGAGACATGTATGGGCAAGACAGAGATGTGAAAAGGCCACAAAGGCATAAAATGACCACCAAAACTCAAAAAGAGACACAACACAACAAAGAGACAAAAGCTACCAGAAAGAGATGCACAATAACTAACAGATGTTCAACAGTTGCAAAATGTGTTCAATTAATCCTTTAGCATCTTTATTTATTTTTAGTTTTATTGAAATTGTGCATATCATCATGGTTTAACTTTGGTATTTTACTAGTGTCTTTATGTGACTTGGTCTCCAAACCTATGTTATCATCCTGTGTGTTCGTCGACCACTTTGAATTGCATCTGACCTTTCTCAAAAGTAAATAAATAATAAAGTTCAATTTATTTATTGGTACAAGTTTTAAAGTGTAAAGGTTTTATGCTTGCTGATGCCGTGCTGCTGCTGTTTGTTGTTACTGATTCGTATTGTCATTACTTGTTTTTCGAAATATGCGGTAAAACCAAAGTCACAAGCTACCATAAATAATGACGTGAAGAAATACCGTGTTCTTTCAGACAGACTGGGGTCTTTCGGTCAGAAAGTTCAGGACCCAGAGACATGTGGCGGTATCCAGGGCGAGTAGGAGGAGTTTCTCATTAATATATATCAGTAAAATTCAGAGAGAAGGAAATAAATAGTGGGATCAGTGGTTAGTACCGTTGCCTCGCAGCTAGAGGGTCGCCGGTTCTCTTCCCGGTGAGGACACCCGGGATCTTTCTGTGTGGAGTCTCCATGTTCTCCCCGTGCAGCGTGGGTTCTCTCCAGGTTCTCCGGCTTCCTCCCACACAGTCCAAAAACATGCTGAGGTTAATTGGTGATTCTAAATTGTCCGTAGGTGTGAATGTGAGTGTGCTTGGTTGTCTGTCTCTAAGTGTAGCCCTGTGATAGACTGATGACCTGTCCAGGGTGTCCCCTGCCTTCACCCTGAGTCAGCTGGGAGAGACTCCAGCCCCCCATGACCCTAGTGAGGATTAAGCGGTGTATAGATAATGCATGGATGGAAATAGTGAGTTTAACATGGGCTGAAAGAACAGACAGAGACAGATATCTGTGTATGAAAACATTTATTTATTATAGGCTAATAAAGAGATCACATGTACTAACTATTACAGTTTGAAAACAGATGACCCCACTTTTCAATTAGCTTTTTTTGTTTGTTTCTGACATCAGGACAGAGTGACTTGATCTGTCATACATCCAAAATACAAAGAAGGAAACCAGTTATGTCGATAAATAAAAAGTTAACCCTAAAATTCCTACACCTTTTTTTTCTTTTTGGCAAAGTGCTGTATTATTCCAGTAAACTACACGAAAAAAAGCAAAAATGTCTAACACTTGGTGAGAAATAAAAATGCCACAAAATATTCTTCACACTTAAAAAATAAAATAAAAACAGGAGAAAAAGAGGTTTTTTTTTGCTACATCATTCTGTCTGGTTTTTTGTTGAGTCATTATAAAAGCTGTACACTGGCTGGGCGGATGGTGGCAGCGGTGAGAGCGTACGAGCTTCCTCCAAGTGATGCATAGTTGGTTTCTGATGTCTGTTTGTGTGTTTTTTTATTTACTACGTCCGCTCTGAACGTTTAACAAAAAAAAAAAAAAGAAAGAGAGAGAGATAGAGAGAGTTCAAGTTCTTCATTGATGCATTGTCATTACAACATTTCAACCTGGAAGGCACGTGATCCACAAATTTCAAGGCATTGAACAAAAAAAATATTACAAATCCCTGTTAGTCTGATGATGGAGAGATGAGCTGAGAACAGAAAACGCGTAAAAATGTTTTAAGGCTCCCGACAGCAGGAAAAGCCGTTAACATCTCCTCCGATCCCTTCTGTCTTTAAGTTTGTCTTTTTCCAAAATAAAAACATCGTAGTAACACAAAATTCATGATTGCAAAGCTCGATAGTAGAGAGAGAAAGAGAGACACATTCGAGAAATCAAAGAAAAGCTTAAAAACACCAGAGACCCACTCCACTATACGATTATTTACAGCGAACCACACGGATGCCTAACAAACGTCTGCTAGTGCTTTCTGAATAATGCTACCTTCGTATCAACACAACCAAAAAACTAGTCAGATTTTTAATGGAGATACAAGAACCACACTGCACGACAGTTCCGTCAAAAGTGACTGAATATTTTCTGACCGTTTTGTTTTATGTTTGTTTGCGTTCACACTGCACAGACCTCGACATATTGCGTCAGCTTAAACGGGATCCATTCCCTGAACGTCCACATTAAACAGACCTACTTAATCGTTTTCTGTCGATGCGTTGGATCAGCAAAAACGTGAGCCCTTCGTCTGTTTCGAGAACACAATAAATAATTGCAGCCCATTTCGGCAGGAAAACGACAACAGCTAGCAAATTAAGAATGATAAAAACACTGGTGTAAGTCAAAACGACTGTTTCAACTTCACTCAAAACGTTAGTCTTCCTAACCGTAGCTTCCACTAAGTCAAAAATCTTGAGAAATAAATGTATGGATTTTGACTTGTTCATTTTGTTCCTAACATTTAATCTGCTTTGTTTTAGTTTCCGTCTTTTTTTCCTGGCAGTAATTAGTCCGTAGAGCTTTGATTGATTTCTTTCCTCCTGCAGTGTGGTTATTCAGCCCGGGCTCCACTTTCCCTACAGCAGACACATTAAAAATATGAAACAGTCCACTATTTCAGAGCACCGAGGCCAAGAACTGTTAAGCAACACTTAAAAAAAACAACAAAACACAAAAAGAACATCAGTAATAATAAACTAGTGAAAGGTTAAAGATCACTGCTACTTTTTTGGTTTAAATATTTTTAACAAAATGTAACTAAGTTAACATGGAAAACAGAAGAACAGTTAAAATAGCATAAAGTACAATTCTAAAACCATGTTAGGTACACTTGAGCAAATGAGAAAAAAATATATATATAAACATCGCTGAAAAAGACCAACAGTTTCTCTCCATCTCGATGGATTCCCAACAGTCGACTGACAGCGTCAAAGAGTTCGTTTTTCACAGTCCTGGGACCAAACAAATAAGTTTCTCAGACACTAAACTAAAAGTCAATTATCTCTTACAAACATTTTCACGAGGGCTAAGCTCGCAAGGACAGAGCTGGAAAAGTCCGAGCAACGCGCAAAGAATCATCAGCCGTCAAGTAAATCTGCATTTTCCTAAAGTGTAAAGGTGATTGGTTGTGACCCTGAGAAGTGGACTGCAGATTCATTTAAGAACAAACAAGAAAAAAAATAATCTTTTTCCATTTTCTTTTTTTTTTCTTCCCACCATCATGACACTAACAACTCTACAACCATGCAACAGATTGCACACTAACATAACCAAACATACCTAAGCAAGAAACCATAGACGCATATATACCAACTTCATACTGATATGTAATTAGTTTTTTTCTTTTCAAAAAAATATTTTGGAAGTTTTTTTTTTATTACATACATTTTGTATTTTTTTTTTTTGTACATTTCTATCTCAAAGCTACCGTTAAAACAAGGCGTTTAGTGATATTTAACCCAGTAATTTTTACCGTCTTTTTTTCTTTTTTTTTGCTTTTCAAAAAAATATTGTGAAAAGTACTGAATTATAAAGTCAGAGGCAGGTTCAGCCGGCGTCACAGGACGAGCGATGAGGGAACGTTAACAGAACGGTGGCGCTGCAAGACTCGAACTAATCCCCCAAAAAGGCTTTAACACTGTTTAGATTCAGTTTTTTGAGGTCGTGTTTTGCTTTCGTGGCTTCATTTGTAACAGTAGTCTTTATTTTAGTTGATTATTTTGCAAATGGTCGGTCGAGTACAGACGTGAGGTCGAGTGGATTATAAAGCAAAGGGATTCTTTTTACAGCAACAATCACAAAGGAGGAAACGCGTTGAAGCTACAAGTGTCTACAAGGGCAGTTAAAAAGGCAAAGCAGCTACAGTACGTGGGTCGGGTATGTGAAAGATTCAAATTTGGTTCAAGCTCTCTGTTCTGTCTCTCGGTTCTCGGTCACGACACCCTGTGATCGCAACGTCTTCATATCTGGCTCGTGCTTAAGTTCTTCAATATTTAAACATACATGAAGGTGGAGTGAATGTCTCGTTGAAACCGTCGCAGCGACTAAAAGAAATTACAACATCTAAAGTGTTAAAAGAGAGAAATACCCGAAAGCTGGATTAGGAAAGTAGTTTATGTTTAAAGAGGCAGTGATTTAGTATTGCACTTTCAAAGAGGCTCAAATATGGGCTCAAAATATTGTAGTTTTTTTAAAAATATAAAGCTCTAAAATGCCACATTAGGAAGGCAAAACTTTTAGCACAATTAGTAGGAATAAACGTGACTCGAGGGGATTTTTCCTGTTATAGAAACCCAACTACGACAGCAGCCACCACTGTGAATTTCACTGCAGATACCGGAAACTGTTTTTTTGGGGGAGAGGCAACTGTGCTCGAGGCTCCATCACAACAATCCTGCACTGATTAAATGGAAACGTTGCGCTGCTGCACGGCACATGTTCAAGTGATTTACCATCCAGAATATCTCCTGCTGGTCTTGTCAAGTCACCGGCCAATCAACCGTCACGCTGCGATGCTACCGGGACGTCCCGTCACGGCCTGAACCTGCCACTGAATAAAGTGACCTACAGCGTTGATTCTACACATTAAGGTTTTCGTAAAGAACAAGAAGAAGAAAGAAAGAGAGAGAGAGGGTGTCGCTAGGACATCTCTGTCTCTCTGTGATTGGACACAAACTGGTCCAGAGAAACAGAAGTCGGGGGGAAAGAGGGAGGAGGAGGCGCTCATGATGACCTTTTTCCTTTCACATCCCGTCTTGTCAGCATCGATATGAAAGTAAGATGGATGGATAGATGAAGAGAAGGAAGAGGGAAGAAACTCTTCACTGGCCACATGTCCTGATATAATGAAAAAAAAAAAATAACACACCAGCCACGTTCCCTATTTCACCGTCCAATCAGATTTCAGAACAGATCAGGTGTGAGCGGTGGCTGATGATGTGATTAACTTGTTGCTGGTGTTTGTTTCTTGGTAAGAAGAAGAAAACAGAGGTGGGTGTTTGTGGGTGGCCAGTGTTAAATTCCCGTACTGCTTGAAGTATTGAGGTTGATGATGATGATGATGATGATCAGGACCCCCCTCAGAAGTTGAGGTGTCTCTGGCTGGGCTGGTGCAGGTGCATGTTGCTGGCCTTGGGAGGGCGCAGCAGGTTGAGGCGGCGCAGGGCCTTGCGGGACAGCGGCTGGGTGCGTTGGGTGCCGTTACCCGGCCGCTGCTGCAGGAGGTCGGGGTGGGAGGAGAGCGCGGCGGCGTAGCAGGTGGAGTGGAGGCTGGAGCGGCGCTGGACGACCGCCACCTCTGGCCTGCAGGGGGCGAGAAAGACGGGACGCAGGGAGGATCAGCTGACTGACAGAAAACTGTAAATGATTTTGTTGATAAAGTCATTCTCTGGTTCCTCTAATGTGAGGATTTGCTGCTTTTTCTCTCTTTCATACTACTGAGGATTGAGACCTCTGATGCTGATTTCTAGCCCAACTGACCACCGCAGGGCTCCGGTAAGAGAGCACGCAAGACATCAGTTAAGGTGTTTAGAACTTCATGAATATAGCGGTGCATTCTGGGTACAGAGCAGTTTCTGGACGTATAACAAGAAATAAGGGGCTAAATTATCACTGTGTAAATGCAGTAAATAAACACTGACAGTAAATGGAAAATACATTCATGCCAATATCAGCATCTAACATTCATTAGCACTGCTTCAGCCTAGAATCACGCAGCATATACATATAAACTGGGAGTAATCTGAGGCAGACGGAGCTATACAACCAACTCAGTTAGCCTAAATGATGCTTAAATATGCCAAAGAGTGAAAAACGGACATTTCAAGGAGCTCCAGCGCTGACAGAAGAGGTCAGTGACATGTACATATTCATTTCACATCACTCTGAACGTAGCTTAGATCATCAGTGAGTGCTGCATCACTGTACCATAAATACTTGATTAGAGTCTGATGTGTTGCCAAATTTTCAAATTTGTGCCATGTCTTACCTGCTGTTCAAATTTGAGGTTATAAATCACCGAAAGTGACGGTCATCTTTTACTTTTGCAACGTGCGCATCACTGCCGGCCACTGACAAGACACTACGGATGGATATTAGATAGTAGATTAAAGCTCTGTTGTGCTGTGTTGTGCATTTTCCTGTCACACTGTCAGTGAATAAAAACTTAAAATCAACAAAAGTGACAAAATAATAAAACAAAATAAGCTTTAAGTTATGAAAAGTGATTCGTACACAATCCAACTCTTGGCATACGACTGCTGGTTCTGTCCACTTGGACTTTAGTCAGTGCCTTGATTCAATATGTATTTGCTTTTGTAATAATATGCAATGATTTTTATTCCAATTCTTGTTTTAATGCAGCCACAACATCATCATCAGCTCTCTCAGGACTTTACCTGTGACGAGGGCCCTCCAGCGTGCGTCTCGCCTTCTCCTTTCCACCAGAGGCTGTCGGGGTGGCAGGCGTGTTGCCGGACAAGAAGTCCAGCTCCCGGTCAAGCGAGCGTCGCGGCAGGGGGTCGAGGTTCAGTCGCGGGGGGCTGTGGTGGGCGTAGACGGACATGCTGGGGTGTTCGATCAGCAGGTTCTCCAGAGGGCTGGTTTCCAAGAGGATGGGTTTGCTGCCGCGGCCGGTGAAGCAGGGCGGAGGGGTGACGAACCAGCTCTCCTCCAGAGAGCAGGCGTCCAGGCGCAGGAACCCGCCCTCTTCCTCCTCCTCGTACTCATCGCCGTCCTCGTCCTCCTCCGCACCGCCGTCCGGGTCGGTGTCGGCCGTGGAGTTGAGAGAGGTGCAGGAGGCGTAGCGGACGGGGGGGCTGGCCATGGGGGAGGGAATCATCACCAGGTCCTCCTCCTCCTCCCCTTCCTGAGGGCTGGCGGTGGATCCAGCGAGGCCGTCGCCACACTGACCAGAGCAGGCGTCAGCTGCAGGGAGAGGACGAGGTGGAGTTAATGGTCTGATCCATCAAATACTCACTGAGGATTTTATTCACTCTACATAACAGAAACTATTAAAGTGCCAAAGATTTGAAAAACAGATTTTCTCACTATAATTTTTTGTAATACAGTGAAAAAAAAAAAGGATAAAAAAAACTTCAACCTCCAACCTAAAAATTTTAATTTTGCTCTTGATGTCAAAAATAAACACAAAATTGATTCTTGATTAAGTAAAAAATAAATAAAAATGATTAAATTAACATATTGTCTGCCAACCTATTATTTAATATTTTAATATTTAGATAACTGATTTATTAGTTCAAGTAATTTTTAAGAAAAAAATCAGAAATTCTCTGATTCTAGCCTGTTAAATTTTAAGTTTTTATTAACTCTAATGACAGCAGCATGAAAGTCTTTAGGTTGTGCACATAGTAAGATGTTTTAGGACGTCATCTTCGGCTTCACTGACATTTTAAAAAGCAAAAAACTCATTAAATAATCAAGAAAATAATGAAAAGATTATTCGACATTAAAAATGAATGTCGGTTATATCCTTAATCTTGAGGACATCAAGAATATTTTAGGAAACTCTTGCTTCTTTCACTTGTTTTTGTCAACATGCCCTTTACTGCTTCAGCTGTTGTTTTGCTTTGGCTTCATATGAAACACACGTGCAGTGTCTCCAGTCTGCCAGCAGGCGGCACTGTGGCCTGTCCATGCAGTAGCCGGGACACTGTCAGATGTAAACAATAATTTTCTGGATGCTAAGCAGACAGGGAGCGGTAGACGGGCCGGCAGCCTGACAGCTCAGCATTGCATGTCTAAGTGAAACCACAGGCTGCACGCACGTTTCTATCCGTTTGTGTAAACACGTCTGAGCGCCGCTAAACCTATCTCACACCAACACAGCAGCCCAGTCTCCTCACAGCCACCCGACCCCTTCCACTCTAGTTTCATCTGCAACAAGCAGCAGAAACAACTGCTGCACTTAAATCATCACGCACTGTAAACCTGCCAGCATCCTGCTCTGCTAGACATCCAACTCTGCGACGTGTAACTGGAGGCTTTGTTAAGAGCTGCAGGTCAGGCTCTTGTTTTGATCCAGCATCTGCCTCCAATGATTCACTGAGACACAGGAAGTTATGAGGTGGAAAAGCAACACGATCTCAAGCCTAGCAGACTGGACGCTAAAAATAACCAGTCGACTAAGCAGATGTCTCTGTTTGATTTCAGTTCTGTTTAAGGACATGCTATTTTTTTCCCCCACTGGTCAAATAAAGCCTGTAAATAACAGGATGTATTTTATCTATATCGAACCCTGCACTGTTTCATTTTCTTACCCAACAGCTGTAGGAAAGTTTAAAGTTCAGAAACTCCACACCTCTATCGCGTCGTCTCTTGACCTCTGCCCTCACTGTTTACTGTATGCATGCAGCCTTGTTTGTTTCCATGCATGTGAGCGCGTTTGGAGCTCGTTTCCACACGTGACACAAACTCAATCCGGGGGCTCCGACTTCCAGGAGTTCACAGAGGAGTCCTTGTTTACCGACAACAGGTCGGAGAGGCTGCAAAGTGCTGACTCAGTGCCCAGCAGCTGATCTGCACCCTTTATCCTCTCAGCAGCAGCAGCAGGACTGCCCTCTCTGTCCGAGTCCATCAGCAGCTGATCTCTTCCTGCAGAGGCTGCAGGCGCTTTTGGAAAACGGAGCAGGTTCAGGTGTGCAGGGGGTCAACCGAACAACAGGCCTCAACAGCAGGAGCGAGGCCCTGTTTGTTAGGAAGGGCCAGCAGTGTTTTGGACGCTCTGACTGGCGGCGTGTTAGGTTAATGAGGTCGGTCTGGATTATAAATGAACCAGCTGACCTTCCACATAACTCTCTCTCCTCCGTGAAACACAAAGGTTCAAAGTCTGCAGGGTTTCACTGGAGCAAACAAGTGACTTCACATTCAGCCACATTCATCCGACTCTTTATCTTCTGTTGCCAAATTTGCAACATTCAAGCTGGGTTTTGCAACAGCATAAGTCACTCTTGCTCACTTTTTCCACAAAGAAAACGTGCACGCGTTTCGTGCGTGAGCTGGGAGGACTTGCGCATTCAGCGAGATTTTGCAAACGTGACGCTGCAACCATGTGCAATTTGCATGCAAGTAGTGTTTGAAAATAACTTTCGTAAGTCTGCCTCGTGGATCTCGGGACCTTAAGACCTCGATGTGCTCCAAAACACAGACGTGCGTGCAGCTATGTGTACACCACCGTCTACGTATGCTGGCATGTTGGCACGTGTGCAGCTGGTATGCATGGGTCATAAACATTATGCTGTACACAAGTCTGCAAGATGACGAGGCAAAGCGACGCAGCAAAGCAGTAAAAAGAGTTGTTTTCCTACAATGTGGAACCACAAAACTCTTAGATAATAATTGTCATCATATGTATAGCGAGGCAGCTAAATCCTGACTTCATAAATGATGTTGTCCCTCAGATTTTTCATGCAAATACATTTCATTTAAGAATGCCGCCATGTATGTATGTATGTATGTGTACAGTTGAATCATTTGTTGATGTAATGCAAAACCTTTTTAATGACAACCTCCCTGAGCTTCTGTGCAATGATTGAAAAGAATCAGATGTTATTTAAAGCTTTCTTTTGGTGGAAAACTGAAACATAATAGTTTGTAGCAGCAGCTTTATCAAAGCGATTACTGCAGTACAAAATTAGATTATTTCAAAAAACAATGCTGCTTTATTTAGATCTCCTAACGGACAACAGCCAACAAACCATTTCAAAGCCAGAGCAGTCTTCCAGTCTAAGTTTTAGATATTCTTGTGCAGAACTCAGCGGGACACAACTTTACGACGGGAGAAACACAACCCCGTATCCAGGTGTGTTCTGTGGAGGAATGTCAGATGCAGCACTGTGCCCATACATGTCCACCTCCACTGGTCCAAAATGGGAACCACCGGGATCTATTTTTACTCCATCTGGCTCCTCTGGTGCTTTTGTTTGACCTGTTTACAGGTTGACTTGCCCATAAACTGCCTGAAGTCCAACCCCCCTTTCCCCCTCCCTCATCATCCAGCCTCAAGTGGGCCAGACGGCCTGTGTTTCTCCCCCCTCCTGCCTGAAATATTCACACGGCTGTGGAATCAGAGACGGGTCAAGTTGAGTCAAGACCGGCTGCAGGTGAACAGTGGGGCAAAGCGAAGCTGTGCCAAGATTCACTCGGAGCCGTTTGGAAGTCACTGCAGTGTGTCATGTTTCTGTATACAGTGTGTGTGTGTGTGTGTAGGTGTGTGTGTGCGAGGCTTGTTGAACTTCTCTCTGTGTCGTGTGTGTTTTGACTGCAATCTTTTTTTGGTCGCAGACAGTTCTGGAAACTTGGCTCGACTTTTACCTGCCATTACAAAACTCTAAAGTTATACAGTATCTTTCCTTCCAACCTGTGGCGGTTTATTTTCTCTCTGCACATAAAGTGGAGTCGCTTTAGTTTAAAAAAAAAAAAAAAAAAAAAAGATACGAACAACTCCAGACTTTTTCACAAAAGTCACAAATGTTTTAGAAACACATTCAGATGGTTTTGTGCTCACATCTGAGGTAAAGTTGTTTCTTTTTCCTTTCGCTTTGCTTCTTTGCTCACACCGCCAGCTTTATGATTCGTGGTCCACCGGCTTTGTGCGCTAAAGTTGCCTCCTCTGACATTTCAGGAAGTCCTGCATCTGTCACTTTTTCCCCTATTTGTACTGCTGCAGACTGACTTCAAAAAGCACTCAAGACGGTTTAACAATAAACCTGCAGAGCTGCTAAAAGACGTTGGGAGAGTTTTAGAAAGCCCAGTGTGAAACTGGAGCAGACCAATGTGGTGTCGATGAAGTCACATTTTATTTAGTTGACAGCATTTTAATGAGAAACTCACATCATCTGACAGCTGAAGTGAGTTAATCAAGTCTCAAAGTTATTTTTAACATAGCTGCAGGTCAGCGAGTGTGTTGTTACTTCTGCATAAACAGCTGAACTGTGACCGTCAAAGTCTCTGTTTACTGATTACTTTGTGTTATGTCATCACTGTGCCCATTTAGTGTGTTGGAGGACATCATTTTAGGTACCTAGTAACAGGTTTTGTCTGTCTATTCTAAGTAGATGCAGTTTAAATGAAAGCCTGCTGATCGGTGTCTGGTGTCTCCGTCCGTCAGACTCACCCAGGTAGTTAACCAAGATCCAGTCTTCATCCTCCTCATCCTCCTCTTTCCCATCTCCAGGTCTGCTGCATCGACTCAGCTCCTCCACATCGTCCCCGAACAGAGCGCTGGCGAACCTCTGGAACATGCTGGGACTTCCTGCAGGGGCCTGAGGCTGAGGGAGGGGGTGTGGGAGGCGCGTGGCTCGGGGCGACGGCGGGGAGGCGTTGCGGTCACTTTGGTCATCAGCTGCGGGGTTCACAGCAGGGGGAAGGCTCCAGAAAGGTGCTAAAGTGCATCAATGATGTGTGGTCATGGATCATCTGAGGGCCAGCAGGCGCAGGCTGGACATCGCTCAACGTCAGGATCGCTTCAACGAGTGCAAAAGTACAAAAAAAGCCCTGAGAGGAGACAAGAGGGACACAATATGTCAATCAACGGAGCCCTGCTGAATCACCGAGCTGCTTTTCTAACTCCACAGCAAGTCTGAGATCAATCAATTACAAGTCATGCAACCATTTCAGGTATCTGTATTAATGTGACACATGATCTAAAAAATCTATTCCTGGAATTACAAAACTTCAAGTTCTTTCAATACACAAGACTAATACTGATTTGCAAGCGGTGGGCTCATGCACACTTCCTGAATAAAACTCAGTATGTTGCAGTATCTTAGCTTTTTATGATTCAAAGTTATATTACCTAAAATGCTGGCAACTGGGGGCCTGCAGTGGATTCTAATAATACAACATCTAACATATTTATCACCTTATAAAGCTGTTGTGGCTAACTAATGTTAGCAGACAGTTGTCTACTTCAACATCCAGCAGATACAGAGCAACACGATCCTCCCCCTTAAGTGTTGTGTACAACCAATATTAAGTCCAATACTCATTGCCTCGCAGTCTTTTTTAAGGCCTGCACCAACTCCTGAGGGATCTGGCTCTTAATGCTCCAATTTCTTTTGCCAAGTGAGCTACGGCTGCCTGCTGGCTTGAGCAGAACTTCCTGGTGATGCTGGAATTGCAGAGACAGTAAATGTGCTGCAAAAACAAAACTAAGAGCAAAGAAAGAGGCTGGAAAAGGCTCGTGTATGATCTGGAAACTAATCTTTACAGCTCTGGCTTCAGAGATAAGAGCGTTTGGCTCCCATTTGTCCGAAGCACACACCGTGTTTACAGTGTTATTTACAGTGAAGACGAGAAGCGAATTTGCTGTGTGCAGGGATTTTTGTTCCAAAATAGAAAATATGGGTCAGGCAATGATTATGAAAGCCTCACCTGGCAGCCAAGTAATGATTAGGTTACCGGTAACCTTATTAGCCCCTACAGATACTGTTAACGCTGTACATATAGAATTGCAGGCCCACAAATACATCTGGCCTTTTAATATTCATGAGTATTTTGTAACAGTGAGACCAGGTCTGCATGGTGTGGTTTATATTTATTTATTTCTCTCCTTATGTTTTGATTTTTGTAGCCCTCTCAAAAACAAGATTTGGATCTAAAGCAAACAGTGGAACAAAAAAGATGAATCACTTTCCATTTGAAAGCTTTGTTCCTGAATCGCAAAGAGAAGTCTTTAGTACGACAGTGGCCTTTACAGCAACACAGGAAACAGCATTTAGATTTCTGCATAAAGTGCAGTTTTAGTTACCCTCATCTTCTACATCTGGCCACTTTAGTGACTTTTTGGGGATTTCTAAACCAAAACATAATGCACAAATAAACCAATAATGACAATAACTGTTGCAGCGATAGCTTAAAGACTATTTCCTATTTTCCTGTCTCCTCTTTGGTACTGCAGCGACTCTGACGTCTGGTTGTAAACGTTCACAGGTGCTGCTTTTACATGCCAAGCATCACGTCCTCATTCCTCATAAAAGATGTCAGGAAAGAGCCCGATAAACGCACTAATGCACCTCAGATAAATGTTGTCTGCTGCACAGACTTTAATGACCATCCTGTTAATAATCGCCTGTGAACGCACACACATCCGGGGTTGTAAAGCGGATCACCACCACTGGTTTAATTTCCTGTCAGGCCTGGCGAACGCGACCAGCAGCTGCAGCTTCTTCGGTTATTGATCTGATAGAAGCGAGAGGCGCTGTCCTGTCTGTGTCTTATTCACGGGTAAATAAAGAGATCTGCTGTGCACACAGACGCAGCCAGATGACAGAGTGTCTGCTGCACTTTGTACTGGACAGGCTTCCACGCTAAGAAAGCAAAATGAGAGATGATGGGGGTCACTGTCCAACTGCAGCTGCTGTGTAAATGGTATTCACTGGCACAGTAAGTGTGCAATCACCCCCTTTTGTCCTTTATTTTACAATTGGAGTTGACTTGAGCGTCTCTAAACAAGATCCTCTGACTGACCAGCTGCACAAAACCAGCTGAGAGAAGCTCTGAGCTGATTAAAAAACAAAAAATTCTTATCTGGATTGTTTTTTTTTAATGTAGAGGAGGAGTGAATGGTCTTTTTTAATCTGCATTTTCCTTGTTGAGCTACACACGACCCTCTGAGTGGTGGCGCTGTTGGAACCATAAGCAGTGAGTCAAGTAGCTCTGCAAACTCAAGAAAATAATATCTGTAATCTAGGTTTAAATCAACAAAACTGCAGTATAATTTGACTGTTAGATGACTGTCATTAACCATAATATCCTTAAAGAAAACAGACACCAGAGTTATATAAAGAAAGAAGAGAGGGCTATATTTTTTTAACATGAAATGTCAACATTACATGCTTCTATAAATCAAAGTAAATTTAAATTGAAGTAGTAATATAGTAGAAAAATGGTAACAAATGTCATCATTACAGCTGTTTTCTGTTGATAAACTGACGACAATGTGTATAAATGCTGCATTAAGTATTAAATTAGTCTCTAAAGTATCTAAAGAAGCTCGAGTTACAGCTGTTTATATGTTGTGCTATAATTTATTATTTTACATGCTAATCAAAAATGATCAAACAGTAATGATCGTTTTTATTTCCCACCAAATCACATGTAATTTTAGTTTCCCCTCGTTTTAAAAATAACAGGACATTCCTGTATTGTGTGTTTTTGTATAACGGATTATACTATTAGCATGTAGGCTAGTTGGCACAAAAATGCTCGTATTCACCACTAGGAGGCTAAAGCAACCGTTTACCCTGAATCTAAACTGGTTTGAACGCTGCATCGACAGCTGACTAGTCGAAACTCGAAATGCCCGATTTTTTCCACCGACACTTAAACGCGCAGTGAATTCGAACAAAACGAGCTGCCGTCGACTGTGATGCGTTCACGGCTTTGCGTGTCGGCTCGTTTTTTTCTATTCGCGTGAAGAAGTAAACAAAAGCGCTCTTCATTTCAAGAACAGCCAAACTCCGCCTCTGTAAACATCGAGCAGCTGTGACGAACTGAAAACAGAAAAAGGTTTTAACTCGAGTGTCACACCGACAAGCAGCAGGCTTGATAATCTGCTGCACCTGTTTCTCCTCCACTATTTACCCCCCTGCTCCTCCGCCTCCTCCTCCCTGACGGGACATTTCAGGGATAAATACGAAACATGATTGTGTCCTTCTCATTATAATCACCACCTCGCACAAAGAAAAGCTCCCGATTAATGGCGATTAATGTCGCTAAACGGGTCACTGAGTCATGACTGTGGCTCGCGACTGAACAACGCAACTGATGCATCTATTACATCAGCCCCTGTATTATTTATTTATTCGCGTGTTAAAGAGCACGCAAGAGGGGGTAGACTGTTATAGAAATCCGTAAATCTGGCATCTTAGTAAGTGGGGTGTAGGATTAGTAAGAAACCACAGTGGATGCCCCATAATCAGGAGGATAAAACACAGATTACACGGTTTTAGTCAGAAAACAGAGTTGCTTAGACAGCAACTTTAAATTGCAGTAAGTGGAGTATGCTCATGAATAGTGTCTGCTTTAATAATTTGATGTTGTTTAAACCTCCAAACGTATTAATATGGCTATTTATTAATGTATAAAATGTCAAAAAAAAAGTGAAAATAGCCATCACAAGTTCCCTTTAACGGTCATTCGCCCTATCGATTAATCTGTCATTAAAATAAAGCTTTATTTATTTATTTTTTATTTTTGTCAGAACATATGAAAAACTATGCTTTATAAGTTCCTCAATGCTCATCTTATTTTTTGTATATTTTTATTTATTTTTTGTCAATTCCCACTTTGGCAATGATTAACGCCCAATCAATTAATTTGTCAATAAAATAAATCCCTCTCTCTATTTTTTTTTGTTTTTGGTCAGAAAATATGAAAAACTATGCTTTATAAGTTCCTCAATGCTCATCTTAATTTTTTATTTTATTTTTTTTGTTTGTTTTCCCAAATACCTAAAACGTTTGACCTTAAAGCAGCATAACTTCATTGTGGAAAAGCCTACAAATGCTTGACCCCCCAAAAAAGACGAATTACCAAATCTGTTCTCGTTTAAATTCCCTGTCGATGGTCCGCCAACTCCTTCGGTACTAATGTGATTTGCCAAACAGTCTGTGGGGGAAAAATGCCAAAGTGGTCCAGGAATAATGTGGAGCAGCAGCAGCAAGCTGTGAGCGTCGGACGGTTTTGATGGTTAAACAAGGGAAGGGGAGGAGGTTGTAATTCTACACTAGCAGGGCTGGACCGCATAGTCTGGCTGCCTGCTAAACTTCTATCTCCACTAAGATGTGATAGAACAAATTTTCCACAATATACATGCAACTTTTGACAGTCGAGTTGAGAGAAAACGGCAAGTTTTGCAAAGCTAAAACTGCTAAAGCTAGCTTAAAAATGCTAGCAAGATTAAGCTAATACGACACAGTAAAGCCGAATAAAATGCAGAGTTGAGGTTAAACGACTCGCCGTAGCTCGCTTTTAAATGTCTATTTCTTAAAGCATAAAGTGTCTCGACTGTAATGCAGAAGAAAGAGACAACAGGGATCAAAACAAGAGACAACAGAGCCGTTAACGTCCATCGAGAAGAAAACAAAGAACCCACCTGCGGCAGAAGGAGGAGATGTAAACGAGCTCAAATCGTGATTAAAATCCTTAAAACTGAGGTAGACACGTTACTTTTCGAAAAATAGAAAAACTTGAGGTTTCTTCGCGGAAGAAATAAAATATAAAAAACGTTAATTTATGGACTGTACATCGGGAGTCACAGTGCGGTTGAGCCTCTCTTCTCTCTTTTTTTTTCTTTCAGTCCGTTTCCTCCTCGGTTCCCCGACTGCGCCTTCTTTTGTTGTTGTTGTGGAGCTCCAACAGCTGATCGCCGTGACGTCGACAAGGACAGCCTATCGCAGGGGCCGTCCCCGGAGCGGCTCGGCCAATCAAAACGCCCGACAGGGGCTGTCACTAACCCACGTGATAATCCCCCCTCCTCCTCCTCCTCCTCCTCAAAAAAGGGCATGACTGGGCAAAGAGCTGCAACAGGACTAAATGTGGGCTCCCTCCCTCAAAAACACAGGCAGATGTTACATAAGCAGCCCGACGTCCGGGTCGAGCTGCTGGGCTTCCTGTTTTCTAAGGATCCACCCACTCCATCAGTGCCAACATTTTAGAGAAATATGATCCCGAAGTTTGCATAATGGAGTCATAAAACATTCACAGCAAAAGAAAACAACAAGTGGAAGTTTTTGGAACACCTTTGATCAGATGTGGATGTTATTGCAAACCTGTGCATCACTGAACTTCTCTAAGGACATGATTCCAGGGTTATGTAATTGTAAATGCTCAGACTAATTTGCTAAAGGGGCCAACGACAAAGTTTTGCCCCTTCGTCCCTGGTATACGTGGCACTTTAATTGTTTCCTCAGTTTCGTAGAACCAACCAGGATTCCAGATATATAGCAAAAAAAAAAAGTTTGTTGAGCAGAAAGTTGATGAAAACAGCTTCTCAAATGTGATTTTTTAAAAAGATCTTAAACACTTTTTTTGTATAGTTTGACAAAGTGAAACGAGTTGAATGTGTTAGCTTCGGCTTGAGGAAGACGGTTAGTGGAAGAAATATTTATTTTGATAATGAAGACAGTTGTGGATTGCATTCTTACGGGACGTCTGTGATGAAATATTGATGTTTATGTCTGTTCAGTACTTGACAGACAAAAAAAAAGCAAAAATACAAAACTACAACGACACTTAAACTAAATGAAGAATCAGGGTCTGATGTGGTTGATTCTTCCTCTTTATTACAGAGGGACGCATTTCTAACAAAGTAGTTCTTTAGCGTGCGGTGCCCCAGAAATGATAATAACTGGCAGATGGTGAAAAGCAGTCACAATGTAAATTCAGTGTTTTCTGCTGCATCTGTGGATTTTTTAAAGCTTTATTTAACCAGGAAATGGCTCACTGAGATTAAAAATCTCTTCTTCAAGAGTGTCCTGGCCGAGACAGGCAGCAGCACAACTGACAGATGAGGCCACAACAGCATCCACACAGACATCATAACACACAAGAAATCAACATATCAGTACTGATCAGAAACATAACTAGCAAAATAATCATCTGTCCAAACATCTACAGGCTGATGTCTCTGCCTCCACGTCATTTAGGAAGACTTTAAAAGTATTTAAAGAGACCAGCTCTTGAAGCTTCAGGTCTTATTGTAAAGTGTTCCAGGTAGAGGGAGCAGCGAGTTTCTTTCCCCGTTCAGTTCTAGCCTTAGGAACAGATCCTGGAACTGCAGACTGTAACCACTTGGAGCTTTTGTACAAATAAAAACCTGTACATAACGAGGAAGCAGGCCTAACATACATGTATAGATTCAAATATGTCAGTGTTTTTTCCTTCGTGTGGACACATCTGAGCATCAAACACAAGAGTACAACAAACAATGATGAGTAAAATACTTACACTGAATCTCAAACACTCAGGCTTTGAGCTGAAGCATTCACATATACCGTGTCTCCATGGTCCAACGCAGATGTAAAAGTGGCGGCAACAAGTCTCTTTTTGGCCTCAGAGGACAGGCAGCAGTGATGCTACTTAATTGAGGATAACAGTACAGTTTTTCTGTATTTGTCTTAACTCTGAGATTGCATCATCCCTACTGACACCCCCAACCACTAGTGTCTCTTATTATTCCACCACCATTGTTATTGCTAATCCCCTTTGCCTTTTGTAACTATCTGCCAGAGCCCTCCTCACTCTCTTACCATTTGTTGTCTATCAGATTGTTTTGTTAAATCGCCTTTTGTTCTCTCCCCCTCATTGATTAGCAACTATTTAGGTCCCCAAACCCCCCACTGATTCCGCTCAGCTCTGGTTCTTTGTTCTCTCACCTCCTGTCATTGATTAGCAACTACATTCCAACTAACCACCATTCGCTTTGGTATTTACTCACAGCCCCTCCGAGTGTAACTCCGCAAACGTTCGGGGGTCGGCTTACCGTCACAGGCTCTGTGTTGGTGAGCCCACCGTATACCAGAATACCAATAAAGGCAAGGCAGGTTTGTTTGCATCGCACAACTCGTACCTGAGGTAATTCAAAGTGCTTCACACAGTATAAGAAGACAGATCAAATCAATCCATAAAAACATAATCATTGATTTGAAGAGTACAGATTGAACTCCTTTCAGCTCTACAAACTCTCTTCATAAACATCCCATTACAGCAAACGTCACATAAGGACTCTGGGTGCATTTCTTCAACACTTGTCATTGGTTAAATCCAAGTCCTGACTTTAGAATTTGGCAACGAGACAAACAAAACACCACAACTTTCTAACTAAACCGGTTTTCAACTTGAAACAAATAGCTTCCTTATCAGTTATTATATAATTTACTTGTGCATCTTTTAGTTTATCTCTGTCAGAATCCTGCTGGAGTCTCGCTCTCTATGCTGGTGGATGCCAGATATTCTAAGAATGTTTGCTGCAAATTAGCTTTTGTTACATAATTGGCCCTATGCTAGGGCTAGTAGCACACACACATAGCATCACACTCATATATATGTATAATTAAGGCTGGATGTCTCGTCCACGCTCGGTCACACTGGCGGCCATCTTGATTCGGTCCACTCGCTCACCCATAACATTGTGTTGTAGTGGTGCATGTACTTTTTAAATAACCATAACTTGCTCAGGTTTCTACCGATTTTGGTTTGTTATAAACATCAGAGGTGTAGTTATAACACTGCACTTATGGATAATTATGTTACGCTCTCACGGCCAGCAACAATTAGTATTTTAATTATTTTGTATTTTATTTTTATTTTTGTAATTTGAATTGAATATCGTTTGTAAGAAACCAAACCGTTTGTAAATCCGTCAAGATTTCAGCGAGATAAGAGTATTTACGTTTGTGCAGATCACTCACCTTCCTTCACGTACCACAGGTTCCACCAGAGAGCTGCTCCGAATCAAGATGGCCGAAGGGCGATCCCGTTCGAAATGCCGCCTTAAGACATCTAGCCTTCATTATACAGATCTATGATCACACTGACTAGATGAACTGTATTGTATTTTTGCTTCAGTTACACATTTAAACAGCAGGAACAAAGAATCGCTCTGAAGACCTGTGCTCTTGTTTGCTATGAATATTTTATTTCTCTTTGTTATTTGGGCTTATTATAGCTGATAAGTATAAAAGCTAAGTATCACCACAGATGGTAGTGCAAGAGTCCACACATGTGCTCTTAAGGCCCCACAGAATTAATACTGTTAACGACTACTGTTGTGGTGTCTGTGCATGTGGACACCAGGAGGTTAAAAATGAATCAACTAAATAACGTCAGTGTTCACAGGCCACACAGTTTGGTGTGCATCCAACTTCCTGCCAACAGTTTGTGTCTGATCCCTTCCTGTTTCAACATGAAAACACTCCACAAAGAAACCTCATCAGGCAGCTCGTTGTTGTTTATCCGAACATTGAGCAGCAGTGAAGTACAAGCTGATCCCCAACCTGGACCTCCAGCTTAGAAGATGGAGATAAAATCAGGTGTTTGGGTAAAAGCAGCGGCTCAACAGGTTCAACTTTGGAACGGTTAAGTAAGGAAACCCAGCCTTCACCCCCCTCCTACCCCGCCTCACCCTCCCATTGCCCTCCAACTGACCCACAATATGGAGGAAAGGCCATAAGCTCCACACTGCAGATGTTACGTCACGCTCATGTGCATCTCAAACCATGATCTGTTCTTTCTCTGGAAAGCTGTGTTAAGCTGTCAAGATTCTCTCTGGGATTCAATCAAACTACAGACTAGTTCTCAAAAACCTTTACAAGCAGAATATAAGCATGTAATAAAGGCTTTATAATGCACTATAACTGAGTTGTAAGCAGATTATACATGTATAAAGGTTGGAGGACCCCAATAATTGGAGGATGCACACGTAAAAATGTCCTTATATCAATAACACAACATAAAACATGACAAAAATCAGTGATAGAACAGATACAACATGTTAGAAAGATGTTCTCTAGTCTTTGTTTTCCCTCAAAGTAAAAAAAAACTCTCTTGCTCTCTCTAAGACAACTGCGCTGTTCTTGGATTTTTCCATCATCCTCAGATCAGGCTGCAACCTTTTCCCTCCTCACAGCTGGTCGCTCAGCCTGTGAAGACGCACTGCTGCTCAGAATTTAGAAAAAGAAGAAGAAGGAAGAAAAAAAAAAAGCACAACACAGGCCCGTAGTGAGACTCCATCATGACGGCACACAGGAGGCAGATTGATGCCGCTGCAGCTCTGTCACCGTCTGCAGATTCTTGTCTCGGCTTGTTTATTATAATGACAGCAGACATTACAGGCAACGGGCGGAGTCGAAGAACAGGTTAGAGGAGCAGGTATTTCCTCTGAGAGATTATAGGAAAGT
>NW_007578031.1:404303-413033 GCF_000690725.1 Stegastes partitus
ATAAGGAGCAGATTGTCATAAACTGTACCTGTAATGTAAGCTCGTCTCACTTATGGCAAGATTTCACTTCACCTTTGCCTTTTTTTTCTCGCCTTAACTCCTCCAGCAGTGTTTTTATCTCCAGCTGTAACCCAGGCGAGGTTTCACTGGAGCGTGAAATGTGCTACAAGTGACAAACGGAGCTGAGGGTAAAGGTTCAATCCAATAATAAATGACCCACAGTCCTAGAAAAATATTTAAAGTAGTAATAATAGTAGCTGGTAGCGCTGGTTCTGACCTTCTCGGTTACTCTCAAGGGTGGAATGTGACTAAGTACATTTACTCGACTACTATATTTAACTGCAACCGTATTTTAACTACTTCTACTTACTTTTATTTAAATTTCAGAGTAAAAGCACTTTTACTCGCTGCCTTTATTTATTACGTGTAGTCACATCCATACAAAATATGCAGTGAAGAAAATGTGTTATTATTAAGTTACTCAGTGACTGTCCATCTAGTGATTCTTTTGGGTTTTACTGTTTGTGCTCATTTTTTGTCTGCCTTTGCAGTTCTCTAGTTTTATGTCCTGGTTTCCTTTTGTGTCTCTTTCGTGTTGTTTTTGCCTGTTTGGTGTCACATCGCCTCTCTGGGGGTTCTTTTATGTTTCCCTTTAGTGCCCCTCTGGTGTAATTTTGGGATTTGTGGTGGTTTTGTGTGTTCCTGGGCTTGTTTTTCACTTTTCTGGGGTCGTTTTGCATATTGTCGGCGTTGTTTTGTGCATTTTTGGGGGCATTTTTTGCATCTTTATGGTTGTTTATTGGCATCTTTGGTGTAGTTTTATGTATCTTTGTAGTTGTTTTGCATTTCTTTGGTACTGCTTTATATGTATGTAAGGATTATTGTGTGTCTTTGTGGCAACGTTGTGCATCTTTGGGGTGGTTTTGTATGTCTTTGTGGTGGTTTTATGCTTGGTTGGTGTCATTTTGTTTCTCAGTAGGGGAATCTCTGTGTCTCTCTGGTATCACCTTATTGTGGTCAGTTTGTATAACTTTGTGATCCTTTTGTGTGTCTTTGTATTTGGCTGATTGACTCCCCAACAACAAATGTCAGTATCATTCCTGTGGTTGGTGTAAAAACTCTGCCTTCACCTATTACATGGAAGACGTGTGAATCATTCCAGCTAACAAAACACAAAACTCCTGTTAAACATCCATGTGGAAAAAACTCACTGAGAAGCAGGACACGGGGACAGCGTGTTACCCTAGATTTTTCCATTCCCAAATAACAAGGACACACCTGTACTGTTTTGACATTATATCACTGATAAGGCGTCCTTCACCGCTCCCTTCCTGTGTGTGTGTGTGTGTGTGTGTGTGTGTGTGTGTGTGTGTGTGTTTTTCTTTACACACTGTTACATCACTCCTGCTTCGTCTCCAGAATGGACTTTAATTGAATGCATAAGTCAATAAAACCAAACAGCAACAACTGAAGAGTTCATTTGCAAAAACAGATAACTCTATTTCTGTAGATTCTCAGAAAACCTTTTTTTTTTTTTGGTGTTTGCTCAAGATGTTGTCAATCAAACTGAAGTTGAGTGGATTTGACTCAGTAGAAATCAAATCAAATCAAGTTTATTGTCATGTTGCTGTACACACACAGTAGTACAGGCAAGATGAGAGAGCGTTTCTTCAAGATCATGTAATTAGCAAGTTTTGCAGAATGCACGTCCAGGATAGAGACACTAAACGTTGACTCTCGCTGTGTCCATGTGCGCCACCATCACGTTGAACATGGTGAACCTCTTCAGGTCCTGGTAGATCTTCAGGGACACAAAGACACACATGATGGTGTGACGATGGTGAAACCGCAGATGCTGCCCAGAGCTAGCTGTCTGTCTGTCTGCATCCCTTCCAGCTGTATGTCCGTCTGGGATGTTGTCATGGAGCCATGTTTCTGTTAAAGCAAGCACACAGCAGTCTTTCTCTCAGCAAACGTAGCTCGTCCAGCTTGTTGTGGAGGGAGCGGACATTGGAGAGTCGGAGGACGGTCCTGCTGGTCTGGAGGGGTTAGCCTCTTCCTCCTTCTTTGTTTACGTTTGTACTATTCACGCTTCCTTCTCTCTCAGGTAACTGCCGGCGTGGCCTCCGATGTTGGTGTAGCATGTCCGCATCACAACCGATCACCGCAGTTTCAGCGCCGTTCACTGTCCTGACGCCCGGCAAAGTCTCCCGGCCGCAAGTTTTGCGGAATGAACGTCTGGGATAGACAAGACACTCAAAAGGTTCGCTTTCGTTGTCTCCTGAAGGGGGCGCCACCATCACCATGGCAACTTGACATGACATAATAGAGATAACTTAAGTTTGACTGATATTGTCTCAGGTAGACGATGGAAAAGTGAGTTTTCTGAGTTATCTGTTTTTGCAAATGAACTCTTTAGTTCTATTTAACAAGTGTGTGTGTATCAGAGCTCATTGATTTGTGCCATAGAGCTCCCCTGTTGTCCAGAAAGACGAATCAATCCAGACTAATCAGTGACCTGCACTGTACTGCTGGGAAACACTTTCCTTCACTGCCATGAACACACACACANTAGCATGGATCCCGGCTCTCTTCCTCCTCCTTTGTTTGTACTGTTTGCACTTCCTTCTCTATTGGGTAACTGCCGGCTTAGTCTCTGATCGGACTCTGTGTTGGTGTAGCACAGGGGTGGGCAATCCTGGTCCTCGAGGGCCACAATCCAGCATGTTTCAGATGTTTCCCTCTTCCAACACACCTGATTCAAATGATCAAGATTGTTATCAGGCTTCTGCAGAGCTTGATTATGAGTTGATCATTTGAATCAGGTGTGTTGGAAGAAAGGAAACATCTAAAACATGCAGGACTGTGGCCCTCCAGGACCAGGATTGCCCACCCCTGGTGTAGTATGTCCAAATCACAACCGATTGTCACAATTCCAGCACCGTTCACTGTCCTGACGTCCAGCAAAGTCTCCCGGCCGCAAGTTTTGCGGAATGAACGTCTGGGATAGACAAGACACTCAAAACGTTCACTTTCGTTGTCTCCTGAAGGTGGCGCCACCATCACCATGGCAACTTGACATGACATAATAGAGATAACTTAAGTTTGATTGATATTGTCTCAGGTAGACGATGGAAAAGTGAGTTTTCTGGGTTATCTGTTTTTACAAATGAACTCCTCAGTTCTATTTAACAAGTACTGTGTGTGTATCAGAGCTCATTGATTTGTGCCATAGAGCTCCACTGTTGTCCAGAAAGACGAATCAATCCAGACTAATCAGTGACCTGCACTGTACTGCTGGGAAACACTTTCCTTCACTGCCATGAACACACACACACTGTAGTTTACATTAACTTAACCCCACACACCGCCCTGCTACACCAAACAGTCACTATAGCACCAAATGCAGATTAATCCACTACTTAAAATAGTCCCCAAGAAATACGAAACTATACAATCGAGAGGTGTTGTTACAGATTTACACATTGGAGATGAGACCAACAGACCAGGTAGGGTGGTCAAAAGCTACTGAGAGATGTTGCTTCAGGACTTTTTATATGATTTGTTAACAACTATCCTTTGAGTTTGTGTGAGTATGTAAGAAACCTGAGGCGTGAAACTGAGCTATTAAGGAACACAAACCTTATATTTAATGGTGAAGAGATGAATCAGGTAGTGTTAGTGCTATGAAGGAAGTATGTTTGTTGCCTGCTGAGTCTCACATTCAGCTTGCAAGTGTTTCTTATTAACTAATCACACAGGTGTAATGGAGCACACAAGGTGTTCGGTACTCTGTGTGCTTGTGTTGTGAGGGTTTGACCTCCTTACTGGGACAAAAAGACCCCATCATGTAAATCATTACACTGCAGGCTTAGGTTAGGGTGAGATTAGGTTAAAGTTAGGTTTAGGTGTTGGAAAGTTGACCGTCTGTGCTTGTGTGTGTCGGTCACTGGTGATGGTACACATCTTCCTCTACGCGCTGTAGGTGTGGTTTAAGGTTACGATAAGGTCAGGTTAAGGTAAAACATGACGCTGTGTGTTTGTGTGTGTAATAACCGGAGCGTCATGAACAAAATGTTCAAACACAATAAGCAATTACTGCCACATAACTCGCTCATGTGCCACAACAATGCACAGTCACCTCACTCCTGTTGCGTACTTTGGCTAATGTTTACTGTCAGAGTTGCACAATTCTGTCCTCGGCGAGCGAACGGCGGAGGTCAACGACCTCGTGTTGTTGTCGCCGAGCGCTCGTTGAGTAACGAGTGTTCATAGAAACTTCTCCTCACCGCGTCTCACACCGTCGAGCGTGACGCAGTTCCCTAATGCCACCAAAACAGTCGTTAAGGAAAGAAGTTGGGATCTCGAATTTGTGACTTATGGTGTGAATTTGTGCTTTTTTTTTTAATGACCAGTGTAGAAGGACGTTTTCAGATCCTTTGCTTTGGTCAAAGCATCGATGTTACTCAAAAACAATAAAAGCCACAACAACCATTAAAAGTAAAAGTTGTGCTTTCAAAGTAAAGCATCAGCAGCAACAAATACTGAAGACATAAAAGTAAAAGCATCTCATACTGGAGCAAAATAGCCTGTTAATTATTTATTGTTATACATCATAGAAGTGAATAATTAAAAAAAAAAAAAGAATACATGTATAAAGCAATAAAAGAATTTAGAATATTTACAACACATAAATACATTTAGGACTGTGCTACTGCATATTAACTACATAAAAGGCATGTTAAAGATGAGACATTGCTGTTTATAATAACATTTAAAACCATATTGCGCTTTAGATTGCTCAGCATGAAGATCCTGACGCAGGAGTTCGAGAGCTTCATGTCCTCAGATAATTTATTTTCGTCTCCGTGACCTTAAATCTAATTCTGTACTGTCTTTAAAGAGCCCTCAACTTTGACCTGTAGCATCCAGAGTCGTAAACGCACACCCTCCCCGCTAGTCTTCAGTGGCTCCTCCAGCTGCTGTCGTAGAGATGTCAGTCATGGTTTAGCAGCAGGTTCGTCCTATAGTTCAGGGCACAAACATGCATGAAGGAATGTGGGCCAGGCTCTGTGTGTAACACACTGACCTCTGAGGCGTGACAGCTCAATGTAGCCACCATTAGTGTTGGCTCGGCTGCATTAACCTCATGCATGTAAAACACTGTGCAGGAATTTAATGGACCCAGCTTGTCTTTTCTATACTGTACAGGGCTGTAGATCAGGGTTTAAAATCTGATTATTGCCCCTTAAAAGTTTTAGTTTTCACCTCAGAACTTGCCAACATTCTCAGACGACAGGTTGTTAAATATGAATAATTGCTGGTTTCCAGTTTTACATGATAGTAAAGTTAAAGTTTTGACAAATGCTGAGCCAAAAGAAATAAGGACATTTTAATATATACAGTGCTAAATTTTCGATATGTTCTGACATTTCACATTTAAAAAAACTCATCAGTCAGACATATTGGTAATGAAAATAACTGCTAGTTACACACTTCCTGTTGTACCATAATGAAACAGTGCAGCCTTGCTCAGGGTTTGTGTACGTGTTCATTCACATTAGCTCAATATAAACTGGGAAATGATCAAACAAGCCCATGCAATGTGGACCTACAGACATACATGTTACAGCTAACAAGAACAGTCAAGAAGCCAAACGTATCATGTGACCAAAGGTCGAGGACGGAGAACCTGCGTATTGAGTTTACTTATCTAGTGTAAATTTCCAACATACTTCCTTTCGAATGCGCAACTTTCACTGCTGTGTCGTTTTTGTGTCTTTCAGTGAGTCTTTTCATTTTTATTGCAAATTTAATATCACAAATGATTTTTTCCTCCTTTAATAAACTCAACAGAGCCATGAGTAAGAATTTTGGAAAGCTTCTACAAACATTTGAATACTTTTCCCATCTCGGAAAATCCTCGCTGCCGGAATCCCTGAAGCAAATTGCAAACTTTTAACAATCACCTTTCACAGCTATAGGAAGCAAGTTTTAAATAAGGCCGATAAAAACCGATTCTAACATTTTTCTAGAATGACTTCACTGCCGACACCAGGTCACCGACCTCCACTGTCTGCTCACAGAGGACGGCATCAAATATTGGACAAATTACATAAAGAGTTACATCAGCTGACTCTGGGGGGGCCGGTACGAGCCACAGAGAGCCAGCAGGCCATTGGCTCTTAATGTCCTGTTAGTTATCTCTGTGAACTACTTTCCTCCTGGCCGAGCTCCAGCCCTGCCGCTCATAAAGTGAGTTAATAATAGCAGTGAAGTCGTAAAACACAGCCTGTTTTCTTTATCGCACCAAAATAACCCGAGGAAGGCGCATGAAAAGGATTCGAAAAAGGTTTGAAGAGGTCTGTTATTATAAATGAATAATAGCGATTGAATAAAGTAAATGAAGACACTGTCTGTAGGTAAATGAGCAACAGAAGCAAACGTGTGTCGGAACATATGTTGGTTTGTTTTTGTTCTGCAGGTCATGAAACCCTTTAACCGCAGAAATTGTTGGTGTGTTTTCAGGGCTGTAGGAAGTATTCAGACGCATTAATGAAGTTAAACTCCCACTGAGAGCGCTACATAAGCACATGAATGCAAGTGTATTCTCTGAAAACAGGTTTCAACGCACGACAACGTCCCTTACAGCTTTTACCAACGTTAGTATTACCCGCGCAGTAACTCGGCAAGCAGCATTTCACTGACGTACTCGCAAAGGATTTTAATTATCGTCACAAGGCTGTCAGGTTGACGCCGTGTCATGCAGGAGGCTGTGGAGACGCCGCCATGACCTGCAAGGTGAGGGTGATTGATGAAGACAACTAAAAGGTGTGAGCAGCAAAGCTTTCTGTTGAGTATTTAGGTGGCACCATGTTGGCAGGTTCAAGATTCAAGGTCTTTATTGGTCATTAACACAGCTATACGTGGTTTAATGTGCAGTGAAATGCTTTGTGCACCTGTTCCACACCGAAACAATATGAAAATGATCAATAAGAATAAAGAATAAAACACACAAGAAATAAATATATATATGAGTATATCTATATATATCTATATCTATCGAGAAAGAGAGGGGGATAAAAAAAATATATGCAAAAACAAATAAATCAAATTTTCAAACAGTGCAAAAGGAGATAAAATAAATAAAGAAAACAATAATATTATACACATGTATATATACAAGGTGGAAAGTGACTGGTTGAATTGTCTATTGAGTGTGTTGTTTGAGGTTCAGCAGGCGGACAGCCTGAGGGAAGAAGCTCCTCCTCATCCTCTCTGTGTTTGCCTTCAGGCAGCAGTAATACCGTCCTGACGGCAGCAGAGAGAACGGTCTGAGGCTGGGGTGGGTGGGCTCACTCACAAGCTTCCTGCCTTTAACCTGCATCGTTTGGTGTAAATGTCCTGCAGGTTGAGGAGGGTGGTTCTGAGCCGAGCGGACCACCCTCCTCAGGGCCAAGAAGTCCTGCTGGATGCTGCTGCCCATCCCGTTGGTGATGCTTCCAGCCAAAACACTCTCAATGATGCAGGTGTAGAAGCTCCTGAGCACCTTGAGAGGAAGCTTAAAGCCCCTCAGGCGTCTGAGCAGGTAGAGATGCTGTCAAGCTTTCTTCACCAGGGTGCTGATGTGACAGGACCACGTCAGGCGATGTTGACACCCAGGTATCTGAAGCTCTCCACTCGCTCCACCTCTATCCCGCTGATCCACGCTGGTACAACTGTTACTGTAAAACTAACAAAACTCCACTCTGAGAGGAAAACATGCATTTTTCTGTCTGTTTCAAAGAATCAATCCAAGGTTTTGCTGCTTGGAGAAGAAAAGGACTTTCTGTATTTTAACGATGTATTTTTCTCTTGCAGGTATCCTGTGGTTTGGGTAAAATGTCTGCCTTTTAGTCCACACAGGAAACAATCCTCAGACATCTTCAGGCTTCTGTTGAGGTGTGTCACTGCTGGGAAATAAAAAATCTACATGGCTGAGCTCTGACTGTCCTGATTACAAAACCTGTTTGGAAATGCACACCTGATCATTCTGAGCTGTTCTATTTGTTCAGACTGATGCACTTTCTAGTTCATTTATTAAGAATTCACTGTTTACACGTTTGTAGCTCATGATATGCCGATGATTCCAACTCCTACATTTGTACGATAGAGGCCTGAGTTCTGGTTAATGAGCAACTGATTTTGGATGATTCACACAAAGAGGAGGAAGAAGTTCATCACTGACAAAATACAGAAATAACTGCTTCCCTGTTTTTCATATCTTTGTTTACATCCTTCAGAACATGTCTTAGAGAACACTAACCCCAGACTGATCCATTTATGTATTTAAATTATACTGGTTTTCTTTTCTTAGCTGTAAAAAAACAACGGGAGAAAGCTGCTCCTATTGAGAAGCTTTGCAGCGGATCCGTCTGCAGCAAATACACTTCGGCTTGTTTTTGTTTTACATCAGCGGAGAGGAACTGATGCAATATTTGTCAATGGTGGAGCGCTTCAACAGCCTGCGGCAGAAAGTGTGTCTCGTGGCAGGTTTTGTTGTAAAGCTGTCAATGTTTTAAAGGAGAAGAAAAAGTAACGACCCATTTCTTCAGCTGGAATGACAACTTCAACTCTCCTGTAAACTTGACACACGTCTGAGCTACAGGGAAACTCGTCAACCTGCTGCGTGTATGTGGATGTAGACACAGATGTTTTAAAGCTTTAAGTTTTGTTGGTTACATTTTGGAG